>NC_030595.1:15000-16887 GCF_037325665.1 Littorina saxatilis | reverse complement strand
AAAAGTTAAAATTCTTTTAGTAGATTTAAGAAAATAAGGACTAGGCCACCTGAAAGATTAAGTAGGAGAGCAACCGTTAAAAAAAACATTATTTTAGGAGAAGTTTTTATATTTATATATATATTTTTTGAGGCGCCTAAAAAAATGGAGAAATATAATCTGAGGTAGTAGAATAAGCTTAAAACTGACCCTAGAATCAAGAAAAATAAGAAGATTCAGAAATTACTATTTATACTGCCAGAAACTACGATTCATTTAGAAACGAAACCAAGAAGTGGAGGTAATCCACCTAAAGAAAGAAGTATTACTATAATACTAAAGGTTTTTCAAGGCTCAGGAGTTATGAGGTCTGTTAAATTTTTAATATTATTTAAGTTTAAGTACCAGAGGGCTATAAAAACAGAAACTGAAATTATAAGGTAGATTAAAAAATATCTTTTTATTGCTCAAATTCTTTGACAAGATGCAAACATAATTCAGCCCAGGTGTCCGATAGAGGAGTAGGCTAGGATAGCTCGAACTTGAGTTTGATTTATTCCTCCAATACCTCCAATAATACTTGAGCCTCTAGCCATTAAGGAGAGAAAAATAATAAAAGAGTATAAAATTCCGGCTTCGAGAAATGATGTAATGAGAAAAAGAGGAGCAATTTTTTGTCAGGTGGCTAATAATAAGCAGGAAACCCAAGGTAGACCCGCTATAACTCTAGGGAGTCAAAAATGGAAAGGGAATATACCTATTTTAATAATTAATCCTCTTAAAATGATAATAAATCCGGGAATCGAGGAATCCATTATTATTATTTCTCATGTGTATGATAATGCGCAACTTGTGAGGCTACCAAAAATAAGGAGACCTGAGCCTAAAGCTTGTACAACAAAGTATTTTACTGCGGATTCACTTTCAGAAGTACTTTTTTGATAAACTAAAATTGGTAAGAACCCAATTAGGTTAATTTCTAAGCCAACCCAGACGCCAAGTCAATGGGAAGAGGAAATGGAAAAAATAGTTCCGAAAAGTGTAATGAAAATAAATATAAAACCAAAAGGTAGTCTTGAAAACATAAGAAAAAGGATGAGGCGAACCACCCAAAACAAAGTTAGCAGCTTTGTTTTACTCTAAGTTTTTTCTTACTGAGCTCAGTCTAAAGAACCTTCATTTCATTCGTGGAATAAGCCAACGATAAGAATTACTAAAAAAGCAAACACGCTAATTGTTATTTCTAAAGAGAAACTTGTATTCATCCTAGCTAGTGCGGGGAAAAGAAGAACAATTTCTACATCAAAAATCAAAAAAATAATTGCTAAAAGGAAAAACCGAAGAGAGAATGGTAAACGCGCAGATTTAATTGGGTCAAAACCACATTCAAAAGGTGAATTTTTTTCACGGTCACTTAAAGCGCGTTTAGAGAGAATTCAACCTAGAAACATAACAACTCTAGATAGGGCTGTGGCTATAATTCTTGCTCAGAAAGTTCTTATCATATTTTAGTACCAGAAATATTAAAAATCCCATATTAATCAACATCAATGATTTCCGTTCATCCGGCGTGGTACTTTATTCTTAGAAGCTGAATGAGTAAAATTTTTACAATCTTCTAATTAACAGTTAGATGCCGCTGTTTTGGCTTTCGTTCATGGTAAACACAGAGAAGGACTTTCACCGTCAAGTTACGGGCCGAAACCGTATGCAAATTTCTCGCTTTATGTGCGTGACCTAAAGATCTTTTGATCTGCTCTCTGAATGCAAGTCAGGCCTTCTAGTGTAAAGTATTAAGTCGGGAAGTGAGGCTCTTAGAGGCATAAAAATATTAATGCCGTGGTTAGATTAAAAGTCTAATACTTAGTTCTCAGTCATCTAAGATATATAATAATTAAAGGACTGAAA
>NC_030595.1:0-10000 GCF_037325665.1 Littorina saxatilis | reverse complement strand
ATAAAAACGAGGATTACTAGAAAATTTCATGTTCAGAAAAGGCTTTGGTCTAAAAGTGATGTTCGAAGCCTTGAGCTTATTATAATATTTGAAGACGAAGCTTCTTTTGTCCTTCAGATAATTATTAAAAGAAGAGGGAGTGATGCAGCTACAGTATAAATTATTATATATATACCGGCTTGTAGTCGTTCGGGTTGGTACCCCCACCCAAGAATTAGTATAAGAGTAGGAATTAATGACGCTTCGAAGAAAAAATAAAAATGTATTATACTAGATATGGTAAAAGCGATGATTAGAATAAAAGCGAGTAAAATTAGGAATCTAGAAAAAAGTTTTTCTTTGTTTATGTTAATTTTAACTCTTGTTTGTCTTGCCAGGAGCATTATAAGTGAAATCCAAAGAGTTAAGGAGACAAGGAGAGAAGATATAGAGTCTTGAGTTATGTAAGTTCCAATTTGTTCATATCTCCAGGAGGGACTGAAGAGGTGTAAAAAAGAAATCAGGCTGACTAAAGATAAAGCTCAGACTTTTTTAAACCAACTAAGGTAGTTTGAAAAAGTAACAATACTAAGTGTTATTAAGACGAGGCCTAGCATTTTTGACAGGAGAAACTTGAGACGTAGTCATTTCCTTGAGCTCGAATTATGGAGACAAGAATGGAGAGACCTAGACTAGCTTCACAAGCTCCTAAAGTAATTAGAATGAGGGATATCTCACCATTGAAAGAAATGTTATTGGAAAAAGTAAATAATATAATAAAGATATTTATAGTTGCTGCTTCTAATCTTAAAAGAACTCTTAAAAGGTGTTTATATTGTAGTGATAACGCGACTAATGCTATAACAAAGCCGAGGGTTCTAGCTAAAATTAAAGGATATGTTCTCATGTCTTTGTGCGGTAGTAGCTCAAGTTAGAGCATTGGTCTTGTAAATCAAAGGTTAGGTTAAGTAAGGCCTCTTCCGCTGGATTAAGTTATTAAGTGATTCGAACACTTATAATCTGTTTTCAAGACAAATTAGCCCCCAGGGCCAATAACCAATTTAAAGTAAGCTTCTTAATAATCTAAAATACTGTCTCACATAAGCTGGAGTAAAGGATTAATAATAAAGTAGGAAAAATATAGAACTGTGAAAAGTTGACCAATTTGTTCATAAGGGGCTTCTACTGGGCAAGCACCAATTCAGGTTAAAATAAAGAAAATACCAACAAAAGCTCAAAAAAGCACTTGGTTTGCAGGATAAAATGAAAGAGCTCGGAATTTACCTTGATGGGTTAAAGGAATAATAAATAAGATAGCTACTGCAGCTACCAAGGCAATTACACCACCAAGCTTGTTAGGAATAGATCGTAGAATTGCATAAGCAAATAAAAAATATCACTCTGGTTGAATATGAACGGGTGTAACCAAAGGATTTGCTGGAATAAAATTTTCTGGGTCGGTTAAAAGTTGGGGAGAGAAAAGGACTAGGGCCGAAAGTATAAATAAAAGGATGATGAAGCCAACTAAGTCTTTAAAGCTATAATATGAGTGAAAGGGAACTTTTTCTCCATCTCTGTTTAATCCTAAGGGATTATTTGATCCCGTTTCGTGTAAAAAAAGTAGATGGAGAAGGGTAAGACCTAAAATAGCGAAGGGAAGTAAAAAATGGAGAGCAAAGAAGCGAGTGAGGGTAGCATTGTCAACTGCAAAGCCTCCTCATACTCACTCAACTAATATTTTCCCTAAGTATGGTACAGCCGAAAGAAGGTTAGTAATAACAGTGGCACCTCAAAAAGATATTTGTCCTCAAGGGAGGACATAACCTAGAAATGCTGTTCCTATTGTTAGAAACAATAAAATTACTCCAATATTTCAAGTGTGTTGGTTTTGGTAAGAGCCATAATATATACCGCGGCCAATATGAAAATAGATACAAATAAAAAATCATGAGCCACCGTTAGCGTGTAATGAGCGAAGGAGTCATCCATAGCTAACATCACGGCTGATATGAACAACGGAATTGAAAGCTAAGTCGACATGAGCTGTATAATGTATAGCAAGGAATAGGCCTGTTAAAATTTGAATTCCTAAACAAAGGCCTAGTAAAGAACCAAAATTTCATCAGATGGAAAGATTTGAAGGTGCGGGAAGGTCTACTAAAGCCCCATTAACCAATTTTAATACTGGGTGAATTTTTCGGATTGGTGTGCGCATGAAATGTATCTATTTTAAGGCGTGTTGTTCAAAAGGTCGGAGGGAGGAGTGTTGGTAGTAGCAGATTTTAACTACTACTACCAAATTTATTAGTAAGACGATACCTAGGCCAATTAGAATAAAAGCAGAGTGTTGAGATACTAGTTGAGCGCCATAGGTTTTGAATCTTTTACTTTCTGAAAAATTATAATGATAATGAAGGCTACTTAAGTCTAGAAGAGGATAAAAATAGAAAATTCCCATTAGAAAAATAAAAAGGATAGAAAAAAATAAAAGTGAGCCTGAGCCACTAAACAGTACGTTAGGGGATAAGGCAGCTACGTAGGCAAATATTACTAGCAGCCCTCCAACATAAATAAGAAAGAGGATATAACCATATCAAGCAGACAAGGTAGCTGCCGCTAATCTGCAGAGAAATAGAGTGGATACTATAATGCATAAACCCAACCTTAAAGGTTGGGCTATTAATGGTAATAAAAAGGCTCTTGAGATTGCTACTCTTAGAAGAATTAAACCTGTCATTTTCAGAGCGCAGGAATATGTACCTGATCTTTAGCTTCCAATGCTAATATTTTATTAAACTACAACTCCGGGTTTGGTTAATATACAAAATAAATTAATCTAAAGATTAATAATAGGAAGGATAAGGCAGCTGGAAGAAAGCCTTTCCAGGTTAATGTTATTAATAAGTCATAACGGAATCGTGGATAGCTCCCGCGAACTCAGATAAATAAGAAAGCAAAAAATAAGATTTTAAGTATAAACATGATGTCTCTTTCAAAGAAAAATATATAGCTTCCACCAAAAAATAGAATAGAAGAAAATAAACTTATAACTAAAATGTTTGCGTATTCTGCAAGAAAAATTAAGGCGAAGCCAGCAGAGCCATATTCAATATTAAATCCAGATACTAATTCTGATTCTCCTTCAGCAAAATCAAAAGGTGCTCGATTAGTTTCGGCTACGCAAGTAACAAATCAGATGAAAGAGACAGGTAATATTAAGAATCTTAATCAAATAGATTCTTGGGATTCTCCAACTTCAAAAAAACTAAATCTACCAACTAGGAATAAAGGGAATAATAGAACTAAAGCTATTCTTACTTCGTAGGAAATAGTTTGGGCAATTGCTCGAAGTCTACCTAGTAGGGCATATTTAGAATTAGACGATCAGCCGGCTAGTAGGGTACCATAAACATTTAAACCTGAGACGCAGAGGAAAAATAAGATTCCTCATTTAAAGTAGCTGGTGGAGTATAAGCTAGGGTATAATTGCCAAAGTAAAAGAGCTAAAATTAACCTAAAAATAGGAGCAATAAAGTAAGGGGAGTAGTTAGCTATTACAGGCTTAGCAATTTCTTTAGTAAGAAGTTTTGCGGCATCAGCTAAAGGTTGTGGGAGTCCTGCAATTCCTACTTTATTAGGTCCTTTTCGAATTTGAATATATCTTAGGCCTTTACGTTCTAATAACGTAAAAAAAGCGACTGCTAATAATACGCAGATGTAGGCTACGAGAGAAGAAAGTAAAGAGAGGTACATTATAAAAGGAAGAACATTATCTACATATTTAGATCCTAAATCTAACGCACTAATCTGCCACTTTTATGAGTAAGTTATAAAGAGAAGAAAATAACCTTCATATTTAGGGCTTAAACCTAATGCACTAGTCTGCCATCTTTATTTACAATTTTAGATATAATATTTATAAAATAATTAGATTTTTTCAGTATATTATAATTGGTTATTTTAAATCGGTCCTTTCGTACTAGACTTAAATTTATAATTAAAGATAGAAACTGACCTGGCTTGCGCCGGTCTGAACTCAGATCATGTAGAATTTTAATGGTCGAACAGACCAACCCTTGAAGGCTTCTGCACCTGTCAGGATATTCTAGTCCAACATCGAGGTCACAAACCTTTTTTTCGATGGGAACTCTCAAAAAAGATTATGCTGTTATCCCTACGGTAACTAATTCTTTTAATCGTAATAAATACGGATCTAGATTTAGATATTTTTATAAATAAAAGAAGCTTTAATTGTTCCTTAGTCGCCCCAACCAAAATTTTTTATGAAAAGAAATGTATAGTACTTTCTTTATATCATAAATGACTTTTAAGCTCGATAGGGTCTTCTTGTCTTTTAATTTTATCTAAGTTTCTTCACTTAGAAAATAAATTCCAGGGATTTCTATAGAGACAGGGTCGCCCTTGTCAAACCTTTCATACTAGCCCTCAATTATAGGGCAAATGATTATGCTACCTTTGCACGGTCAGAGTACCGCGGCCGTTAAATACTAAATGTATCACTGGGCAGGTCCGACTCTCTATGTTAGTTTTTCAGAGAGCCATGTTTTTGATAAACAGGCAGGGCTAAATTTTGCCGAGTTCCTTTACAGAAATTAATTTGTTAATAAACAAGTTAAGTTTTAATTAGTAAAAGATTAAATTTTTATATATTAATAGTACTCATTTTAACATGGAAACTAGCCTTAAAATGTGTAAGGCTAGAGCTCCTTATATTAAAAATAAATTAATCATTTCTTTATTTGTTTTATAAATTATAACAAATTTTAAAATTGTAGCTATTTCCAAGCTTAAATTTAAATTAAGAAAAAATATTATAGAATTATTCTTGAGCTTATCCTCAAAAATCTAAAGAATATAAAAATATATTAAGACAAAATCTTAATATATTTATTAAATTCTGGCACTTCTATGCCTTTTAGGAGAAACTAGCTATCATCCAATACGAATAAAATTTCATTTCTTCCTTGCTTTATTAAAAAATTTTTGCCACAATTATTTTAGATATTGCTAACAACAATTAAGCAAGGTAGCACATTGGATTTCGAGAGGCCTGGATATTTTAGGTTATAAATCTAGTTAAACCATGATACAAAAGGTGCGCGGTTTAAATGCTACTAAATGGTGATTAAATTTTGATAGTTCCCTCACGGTACTTTGGCAGATGGAAATATATAAAGAGTCGTTCTCCTCTACTCTATAAAATAGATGTTTCTTTAGATAAAGTTTATTAGTAATAAATTAATCTGCTATATTAGTATAAAATCGACTCAGATTTAGAATATATTTTCAGTGTAAATGAAACGCATTTATTTATGCTACGGTTTTAATTTAGAGGCAACTTCCATTACCTCTACTATGTTACGACTTATCTCATTTTTCAACGAGAGCGACGGGCGATGTGTGCACGCCTCAGAGCTTAATTCAAAGCATTTGATTACTAACTTTTACTTTCAAGTCCTCCTTCAAGTGGCTTTTTTGGCCACTATCCGTAGTTATAAATTTTAATTGTAACCCATCTTCTCCCTTTTATAGGCTGCACCTTGATCTGACGTAAAAACTTAATAATTTTTTAGCTAACTGTTATATTTTTAGAAGTTACCTGGCGACGACGGTATACATACTGCTTACAAAAAAGGGTGAGGTTGTTCGTGGATTGTCGATTATGAGACAGGTTCCCCTGAAAAGTCTAAGGCACCGCCAAGCTCTTTGAGTTTTAAATTTATGGTTCGTAGTACTCTGGTAAATTAAAATTTATTTACATCTAAGAATAGTAGGGTATCTAATCCTAGTTTCCCTCTAAGATTTCGTGGCTTCAGTTAATACTTTATATAAAGTAGCTACTATTAAAATAAATGTCAATCTTCAAATTTTACTTTTAAATCAACAAATTTAGAAGCCATAAGTAGTTTATTACTTAACCACTTTTATACCTTTAGATATATAACTTGGCTTTTTGGTCTAACCGCGGATGCTGGCACCAAATTAACCAGGCCTATATAAACTCATCTAATGCAAACTTTCGGTTCTTTATTAATATTAGACACTGGTGTTAGTGAGTAGTTACTTATAGTATAATGTATTATATAATACTAATAAAATTAATAGAGATTTCTTTTCTAGAAGATCTCAATAGAATTTTTAGTCCTCACTACAGCAAAAAAGAACCATGTGTATTCTTTTATTGTTGTTATATTAGAAAGTCAGAGCCAAGCTCGGATTTGTGTTAGACCAATATGGTTTAATAAAATCCATTTTATTACTAATTTATCACATTCTATATATAAAAATAGTTTCTATGGTGTAACTTTAATTGCACGTTAGATTTTCATTCTAAAGGAATAAATTTATTTATTAGAAATATTTCTTGAGTATGATAGAGTACAATTGCCTTCCAAGCAAAAGGATTAATAAAATTTAAAAGAAATATTTATATTACATAGCGGTGTTAGGGCACGAAGAATTTTGATTTCTTCAGAGAGGTTCATGTCCTCCTAGTAAGATTTTAAGTTAATTAAACTATAAGCCTTCAAAGCTTAAAATAAGAAAAATTTCTTAAATCTTGACCCGCTATAGTTTATTTAAAACATTGAATTGCAAATTCAGGAAAGAAAGTTAATTTCTAGCGAGTTTTAAGTTATTTTGTTTGATGGCTGAGTTAAAAGCGGTAGACTGTAGATCTATTTACGGAATTAAGTTTCCTCAACAAACTGTAAAATAAGCTAAAATTTAAGCTGTTGGGTTCATACCCCAAAAATGAATAAGAGATTCTTTTACAATAATTTTTAAATTTAGTAATTTATGCTTAAACTAATGAGGATGTTCGTCTGAATATAAGGTGATTAACAAACAGAAAATATAAGCTTGAATAACACCAATACCAAATTCGAAAATGGTGTAGAGAACTTGAATTCTAATCAGTAAAAGTATTGAAAAAGCACCGGGTATAAAAAGTCTAGTTGTTATATAATTTCCAATTAAGGTAAGTACAATGTGACCAGCACTTATATTTGCTATAAGTCGAACTGATAGTGTAATTGGTCGGACTAAAATACTTACACTCTCAATTAGAACTAAAAATGGGTTGAGAGGGGCTGGGGCACCCATAGGAAGAAGTCCTGCTACAACAGAGCTAGGGTTGAAAAAGGTCCCAGAAATTAAGAGGGAGAGTCAAAGTGGTAGTCCTAGGGACAATGAAACTGCTAGATGACTTGTTGGGCTAAAAACATAAGGGATTAGGCCTGCAAGGTTTAAAAAAATAAGAAAAAGGAATAGCCCTGTAATTACATTTAAAAATCCACCAAGACTAAGTCCAAAAGAACGAAAAACTTGTCTAGAAATTGTATCTTTAAATAGGCTAATAATAGGTGCTCATCGCGGCCCTGTGACTCAGTAGCTAGAGCTAAAGATTAAAATAATTACTAAGGAGAAGGCCCATATTAATATATATAACGATATAAAAACTTGATTGTTATCATCGAAAGAGGAGAAAATATCTACTAGCATTCATTAAGTTATACTATCAGTTTCATTTATTTTCTTTCGTGGGAGCTACTTCTGAAGTTTTAGAAGAGAAATAAATTTTGCTTGATCATCAAATTAAAATAGATATGGAAAGAACAGCAGCTCAAAAAATAATAAATAGGAAGATTCAATTTAAAGGGGATAGTTGAGGCATTTAAAAGATACTAAGGCTGGGTTAGTAACATAAGACTGACAATCTTATATTATAATTTAACTAATCCTTTAATTATTCAGAAACGTGTACTACTCATTGTATAAAGTTCTTAAGTGGTACAGCTTCAACTACAATTGGTATAAAAGAATGATTTGCCCCACAAATTTCAGAGCATTGACCATAAAATACTCCAGGATACTTAATATAAAATCTAAGTTGATTTAAACGTCCAGGGACAGCGTCAGCTTTAATTCCCAAAGAAGGTACAGTTCAAGAGTGAATTACATCAGCAGATGTCACTAAAACCCGGACGTCAGTTTGAGTAGGAAGAACAACACGGTGGTCTACTTCTAGTAGGCGGAAGTCGCCTCTTTCTAATTCATTAGTTGGAATTATATATGAATCGAATTCAATGTTTAAAAAATCGGAGTATTCATAGCTTCAGTACCACTGGTGGCCAATACTTTTTACAGTTAGGCTGCAGTCACCAACTTCATCTAGAAGGTATAAAAGTCGAAGAGAAGGTAAGGCAAGAAATACTAGAATGATAGCTGGGATAATAGTTCAAATGGTTTCAATTTCTTGACCTTCAACAAGGGATCGACAAGTATATTTATTTAGTATTAAAGATAAGGCAGCATAACCAACTAAACTAATAATTATAATTAGGATTATTATTGCGTGGTCATGGAAAAAAATTAGTTCTTCTATTAAAGGAGAAGCAGCGTCTTGGAATCCTCATTGGCCTCATAAGCTCATATCTTAAAATTATTGAATCTTTAAAACGGGTTATCTAGCAACTAATGCTCCTGTTTCAGGTGCATTATGGAAGTCTGCTGGAAGAATATTATCTCATTCTAAAGCAGTACTCAAATGGGTTCTTCAAATAACGCTACGCTGGGAAATTAGAGCTTCTCAAACGATAACCATAAAATAAAGAACGGCAACAAAAGAAATTATAGAGCCAACTGAAGAAATTACATTTCACTTTGTGTAGCAATCAGGGTAGTCTGAATAACGTCGTGGTATACCTCTTAAGCCTAGAAAATGCTGAGGGAAAAAAGTAACATTCACACCGATAAATATAATGTAAAAATGGGCTTTTGTTCATCGGGAGTGAAGTGTAACCCCACTTAAAAGAGGAAATCAATAGTTAAAAGCAGCAAATAGAGCAAATACGGCCCCTATAGAAAGCACATAATGAAAGTGGGCTACAACATAATAGGTATCATGGAGTATAATATCTAAAGAAGAGTTTGATAAAACAATACCAGTTAAACCTCCTACGGTGAATAAAAAAATGAAGCCTAAAGCTCAAAGTATTGGAGTTTCGTACTTGATTTTAGCTCCATGGATTGTGGCTAATCAACTAAAAATCTTAATTCCTGTTGGGACAGCAATAATTATTGTAGCTGCAGTAAAATAAGCTCGTGTGTCTACATCTATACCTACTGTAAATATATGGTGGGCTCATACAATAAAGCCTAAAACACCAATAGCAAGTATTGCATAAATTATACCTAAAGTTCCAAAAGTTTCTTTTTTAGCAGAGTAATGACTAACAATATGGGAAATCATACCAAACCCAGGGAGAATTAAAATATATACTTCTGGGTGGCCAAAGAATCAAAATAAGTGTTGATAGAGAATAGGGTCTCCTCCCCCAGCAGGATCGAAGAAAGCAGTATTAAAATTTCGATCGGTTAGTAATATTGTAATAGCCCCTGCTAAAACAGGAAGGGATAGAAGTAGAAGAATGGCTGTAATTTTTACTGACCAAACAAAAAGAGGCAATCGTTCAAATTGTATACCTCGTCATCGTATATTAATAATAGTTGTAATAAAGTTTACAGCTCCTAAAATAGATGAAACACCAGCTAAATGGAGAGAAAAAATAGCCAGATCTACAGAGCCTCCAGCATGAGCTAAATTTCCGGACAAAGGGGGGTATACAGTTCAGCCTGTTCCTACGCCACTTTCTACCGCTGCCGAAGACAATAACAGTAGCAAAGCAGGGGGGAGGAGTCAAAAGCTTATATTATTTAAACGTGGGAATGCTATATCGGGTGCTCCTAATATTAAAGGTACAAGTCAATTTCCGAATCCACCAATTATCATAGGTATAACTAGGAAAAAAATTATTACAAAAGCATGAGCTGTAACAATAACGTTGTACAGCTGGTCGTCTCCTAGGAGAGCACCAGGCTGGCCCAGTTCAGCTCGAATAAGAAGGCTTAAGGCAGTACCAACAAGCCCAGATCATATACCAAATAAAATATATAATGTTCCAATATCTTTATGATTTGTTGAAAATAACCAACGCAT
>NW_027129748.1:0-1000 GCF_037325665.1 Littorina saxatilis | reverse complement strand
TCTAAATCCACAATGCTGTGTCAGCAAGCACACTATTCCAGAATCAATCTTTCTGAGAGCTAAACTTCATGTTTTCCCCTCACCGCCCGTTACTTACACCTGCCTAGCACAGATATTTCACGAACGTGGACGTTTGAAATTCATATTTCTTCAGTACTGAAAGTCCAAAGACTGCTTGCTTAATTGAAAGCGGCCGCCACGCTAGCAACACTGATTCAACACTGAGAAAAACCACTTCTCTTACGACGCGTGCGAGATTTCCGCTGGCTTTTCAGAATACACGGTTTCGCGAGCCGGGCTGCTGGAATTTTAAGAGTTTCTGTGGCACTTGTGAAACCGATTCGACATTCGCAAAACAACAATTCCTTTTACAAGCTGGGATTCAAAATACTCCTCACATCAGCTGTACGGATGTCTTTTTCAATAGCTGAAGCGTATGCCTGCTCGTCCATCATGGAATATTCTACGAGCTAAGAGGCTTGAATTTCGAGTTGGCCATGTCGTTAGCAAAACAGATTCAGCTACTCCCCAAAATCACTCATGTTACAAGATATACTTCAATTGTTTCAATGTCTGGAATGGATACCTGTCCAGTATAGAAATTCCACGAATTTGGCTGGTTGAATTTCAAGGCGGCCATTTTGCTACCAAAACTAATTCAATGGTCTCAAAAATCCTGTTTCGAGCTGTATTTGATTCTCAATGGCTGAAACTTATTCCCATAGGGCCAGTCGGTTTTCAACGGCTGAAATGAATGACTGCTTTACGGACAGAATTCCACAAACCTGACTGCTCGAATGTCGAATCTGCCGTTTCGCTATAGAAATTGATTGAATTCTCTCAGTCGTCAATTTCACAAATCTGAGAGAATCTGTGCAATCCCCCCCCCCCACCTCCCCACCACTCTCACTCTGCATCTGTCTCTGTTTCTCTCTCTGTCTGTCTGTCTGTCTCTCTCATTCTCTCTCTTTTTCTCTCTCTCACTCTGTCTGTCTCTGTC
>NW_027129747.1:0-3000 GCF_037325665.1 Littorina saxatilis | reverse complement strand
CGAAGGTGTTTCAACTCGAGTCATTCACCAACTGATTGAAGCGAACCAAAAGATGCTGCTAGCACTTTTGACAAGAACCTTCTATTACGTCTTACCCATTCATCTGGACGAGAAGATGCTACGTGTTTTTGTCAGCTCAGAGGCGAAGCGATTAATTAGCGCTAGCACCTGCACGCGCAATCTACTTTTGCCAGAAACGACAGGAACTCTGCTTAGAAAAATAAGGTTAAGTGCTTCTGTAGCACATAATATATTATAAAGTGATGGGTTTCTGATGCACAAGGCGGCTTTGTTGCTTAGCATTGCAGTTGGAAACTTCATCATTGTCGTCATCGTCGTCGCGTCGTGATCTTCGTCGTCGCCTTCGTTACTATTGTCGCCACCCCCCCCCCCCCCCCCTCCCCCTTTGGTCTTCGTTGCCATTATCATACTTATTATCATCGTCGTCATCGTCAGCAACATGATCACCACATCATCGTCGTCGTGATCGTCGTCATTGTCATCATCATCGTCGTTGTCCATCTCGTCTTCCTCATCACCGCCAGCGGTATGATTTTCATCTTCATCATAATCCTCAACATGATCGTCGTCGTCGTCCCTTTCATGGTCGTCGTCATCGTCATCATCTTCATCATATTCGTAACTTCAGCTAAGAATCACACTTTTTTGTATTAGTCTTCTAACAGAAACTCCTCGAATATCGACCTAAACTTGAATACATGACAAACACGTATCAGTTTCAACGTACCTCCAAATAGTTTTAGATCTATTACAGTACTACGTAGCTGTTCATTCACCATTCTTCTAATTCTGAGCCCCTACTATACTAGAACTGAGTTGTCATGACTGACTATTAGGGTTTAACGTCCTCTTAGACCAACTGGTCTATATTGGGACAGGTATTGGTAATACGCTGAAGATATGGTGTGATACTTTGATTCGAACAAGCCCGCTGTGGCTGTCTTCTTCGACACACCAGCATTGGGTTTGTCTCGTCAAAGTATCGAAATACGATCATGATAATCAGAGACGAGAGATGATGTATGCGACAATGCGTGTCTTCGTGTTTTCCAAGCCCTGAGACTTTCGCTGTGAACGTGGGATCTTTTTCGAGCGCGTGTGTGCACACGGGGGTGTTCGGACACCGAAGAGAGTCTGCACAAAGTTGACTCCGAGAAATAAATCTCTCGCCGAACGTGGGGATCGAACCTACGCTGATAGCGACCAACTGGCTACAAAGCCAGCGCGCTACCAACTGAGCTACGTCCCCGCCCCAGTAATATGTCTCACGGTAGCTATGCAGTAAGTGCATCTCTGATTCTAATGCAAATTTCAAGAAATCTAACACCTGCACCATTCTTCATACGGCCATGAAAAGTATTCAAGTAGATACCAAATAACATGTATCCGCAGTGAACATGAGCCGTCATTTTCAGTCGCGACCGCAGGAATTCTTCTAAGGGTGGCCGTTTACGGCGCTTCGTTTGTCAAGACTCAACTTTTGTAACTGACGGAAACGGGAATGCCTCCCTCCCTTTTGTGCAAAACCACTTTGTTAGGTAAAGTAAATGCTACGCTTTTCAAGACTATCAGTTTCCCCTCATAACAGTGTCCGTCAAAAGAGTCTCGGTTCGTATGTATGTTTTTAAGAAGACGTTTAGTACCCTGCAAGAACGGGTTTCAACGGAGGTTACGCCCTTTGCTGCGCTGTTACCAACATTTAACGTTTCTTTTTAGAGGCGGTGCACTCTAGAAAGATCTCTTTTGTAGAAAACGGTCGCTGGCTCTGTCTCTGTTTGTCCCTCACCCCCCCCCCCCCCCCACCCACCTTCTCTCTGTCTCGTGTGTCCTTCCGTCGCTCTCTGCATGGTGTCTCTTAACTGTCTATGTATCAGTGTTTCATATATATATATATATATATATGGAGTTTGTGCTACGTACCATCCTTGTGTAAAAATGCTGTCGAGTTCGAGTTCCTTCTCTCTTTCTTGAACTCAAAAGCTTGCACTACTAAAACGTTATGTTTCGTAACGTTGCAGCAAGGGGCTCTGTCTCGGTCTCATTCTGTCTGTGTCTTCGTTACTCTGTCTCTCTCCGAGGCTGTCACTCTTTGTCCCTCTCGACTCCCGAAGGCTTTGTCAACATGTCGACAGCAGTGCACCCAACTACATTTGGTAACCCTTCTAATTGCCAGACACTCTTTCGAGTAATGTAAGATTGGAGTAAAGGACTTACTTAATAGAGCCCACAGAAAGACATTTGAAGATGCATTAGGATTCTTTAGCAATGCTTGAAAATTATATATAACAGAGAAATATGTGTTTGTAAAAAATCCTTCATGAATTATATATAATCATGTTTTTTCAATATAATCAGAGAGTACAGTTATATTTTGCCAGCTGCTTGATAATATTTCTTATAAGTTTTGTAAAAGAAACAGCATGTAATATTCCTTGAATGATGCTTCACGAATTCGTAATTTAATTATATTTGGAATGGCGTTCCACATAATTGCTCCAGAATATGATAAACTCGACTTGTACAGGTCATTTCTTGGAGTTGGGGTAATTAATTTGTTACATTTTCTATAATGATTTATTATGAAATTAGAGGCAATGAGTGTAGGTGCATTCCCTGACATAATTCTATGCATCATCACACCTTTGTTATATGCAAATCTATCTTTGATAGGAAGAATTTGCAATCGTTTATAATCAGTCACGGAAAGAGATGTATTTTTTAAATAATTAATTTAACAGCTCGTCTATGTAAACTGCCCAAGTGTTTCAAAGTATTTGCACTTGCAGAGTCCCACACTGTGGAAGCATATTCAATAGCTGACTGGATGTGCCTGAAAAAAAAGTTTTCTTGTGCGAAGGTCTAGAGAGAGAGAGAGAGAGAGAGAGAGAGAGAGAGAGAGAGAGAGAGAGAGAGAGACCACACACACACACACACACACACACACACACACACACACACACACACACACACATACGCACA
>NW_027129746.1:17500-18790 GCF_037325665.1 Littorina saxatilis | reverse complement strand
TTTCCTCCATGATTCATTAGTCACTCATGGGTCAACATTTATTAGACAGACAGACATTACGTCATAACCCCCCCCCACACACACACACACACACACACACACACACACACACACTCACTCACCAAAGAATCTCCCCCCTCATTTTCATCGACGATCTCCTGGTCGCTTTTGGGCCTGGCTGATCTAAGCTGCTGCAAGATCTGTGTCGCCTGAAAATACAAAACAACACACACACACAATTGTAAGCTTACATACGCATACACATAAACACAGCACGCTCAAAAACCTTGCCTCACAATATATAGGCCTAATTAAAATGATCATTCGCCCATGTCAGATAATGAGCAATTAATGAGACGAGGACTGGCTGACGAGGGCGTTAACTGGGGCCCGTCCATACGTGTACAGGTGGGATAAAGTGTGAGATGAACTGGAGTGTTTTTGTTATGTCTGTTGTGTTTTGTATTTCTAAGCAGGAGTCGTGTGTGTGTGTGTGTGTGTGTGTGTGTGTGTGTGTGTGTGTGTGTGTGTGTGTGTGTGTGTGTGTGTGTGTGTGTGGTTTCTTTTGTTTTTTGCTTGTGTGTTTTTGTAAGCTGGAGTCGTGTGTACACTTGAGTGTATGTATGTAACGTATGTGTGTGAGTGCGTGCGTGTGTAAGTGCGTGTGTGCGTGTGTTTGTCTGTGGGGGTGCGTGTGCATGCATGCATTTGCGCTTGCTTGTGTCCGCGTACTGGTGTGCGTGTTTGCATACGTGTATAAGCGTGTGCGGGTGTGATTTTTATAGGTGCTTGTTCCACGATTTCTCAACCAATAAATAACCATGCAAAGGCAGCCAAGAAGACCAAGATTAACTGATTAAAAGAACTCAGTTTCGAATAAATATCACCAATATAAAAGCAGTCCTCACCTTGTATTTCTCCTGCATGTTAGCAGACTTGCCGTTGAACTGGTAGAAAGTCGTGCCGTCATCCAGAATGTACACGTCATCTGACGTAATTTGGTCTCGGTTAACCTTGATCTGAAAACACATAGTGATGTCAACTTTTACTCGTGTCACAGCAATGAGGGGACAATTATACCCAATATTGACGGACTGTGTGATGATATCTTCTGCTATGGTCTGTTGAGATAGTGATATCAAAATCGAGACAGGAGGTCGAGATTTTGATATCACTGTCGAAACAGACCAATAGCAGAAGATATCATCACACAGTCAGTCAATGTTAGATATATTGCTAATTCTTTGGACATTTTGTATTTACTGTAAAGAAATTACAAAAGTATTTGTC
>NW_027129746.1:0-2500 GCF_037325665.1 Littorina saxatilis | reverse complement strand
CACACACGCATACATACATACATACGCACGCGCACTCACACACATACTGACACACACACACACACACACACACACACGCACGCACGCACGCACGCACGTACGCACGCTGCCACGCACGCACGCACGCACGCTGGCACGCACACACACACACACACACACACACACACACAGTAGCATCGCAAAGAGATCGCATATACGTTCCTGATGAACTTTCGCTGCTGCCAAATTATTTTTTTAGAAATGTATATTGAAACTCCCTTCATTTTTCATTACGCCTCCTCGCAGTAATACCATATTTTCAGCAGATCAAAACAAACTATTTTAATGTTATCAGTTTTAATGTTAACATTCAAAGTTCAATTGCATTCATTCACAGTGACTAGTATTATATGCTTGCGAGTGTTTATAAAGACTGACGACCACGACCTCCCACCTGTTCCTCTTACATTTCCACACGCTTAGTCATTCCTCTTCCGAGCAATGCAAGCCGCCGATTGTAGTTGCTCACTGGTGGCCATTGTCTCGTTTTCTGAGATTTTCCCACAAATCTATTCCTACAGGAATCTATGCATCGTGACAAGGGATGTAGAAGCGTGCAACACAGGTGGAAAAGGGACCTGTTTGGAGTTAACAAAATGTGAGAGACAAAGAAAATCCGAAAAAATAGACCACGCACCAGCCTCGATCACAGTAAGCCAATTAACGTGTTTTGCTACAACACCCTGTTTTCTGCGCAGTTTCAATGGGTCGTACAGGTCACTGCAGATCCATAATTACAATTAAAGGCTGACAGCTCACACCCAGAGGATCGGGTATGGGGATTGCAATTATGCCTCGCCAGACACCACCAGCACACCCCAGGGGGGATCAGGAAGGAGTCTTCTACTGACCCACTATCGTTATCATTGGTACATTCATCAATCGTATGGTGTGGGTAGTGTTTTGTAAAACACAGAAAGACAGACAGACAGACACGCATGCAAGCCCGCGGACGCACAGTAGCGTGTAGCACACTCGATTGTTGTATGCACCAACACAGACAGGCAGACTAACAGACACTCGTCAGGGAAAATAGGGAGGAGTCTATCATTGGCGGCAAAAATTGCATAATTATGTCGTTATCTATCGATACAGCTATCGACCGGCTGCCGTTGATACTGTTTGTAGCACAGATACTTATACAGGCATACATGCGCAGGAATTTTCATGTCGCTTTTGGGGTTGAAGAATTGTGTACACCCTCCACATATCTAAACAATGAAAACGATACTGCCCTGTTTCAGTCGTATTTTGCAGTGCTACACACAAACTCATGTATGTTCATTGAATGTAAGTGCGGAGCAAGGGATACAGTTTTTCTTTTTTGTCTGCAATGACACATACATCAAGGGCTTGCTTTATTCTTTTGCATCATGAAGTATTAACCCAGCATATGCATATGCAATTCTATGAAGGAATAAACAAATGAATACTTCTACTACTACTAATTTTATAAAAGTAAAAAAGGGGGACTATTCCATGACCTTGCAAACGAAGAACTTCAACATAGCAACACAACAAACACGAAAATGTGCGCACACAGAGTAGCCACAGAAGGTGGGAGGCAGCAACCGGCATTTAGAATTAATAATTCACGAAAACATCTGTATGTCGCCTCCGACACACAACTCATGGTAATAACACTACGTATTAAACGTCAAGAACGTTTGTGAATGTGGGTGTGAGTTGAGTATGTCCATCCCTGAAACATACAGTGCGTGTTCGGCTAACAACAAAACATTGTTCTTTTTAAATATTTGTTTTTACTGAACGAACTCAACATGACCAGCGGGAGATGCAATAATAAACACATTACAAACTGTGTGAAGCTTTCACTTCGTGTGTGTGCGTGTGAGTGTGTGTGTGTGTGTGTGTGTGTGTGTGTGTGTGTGTGTGTTTGTGTGTGTTTGTGAGTGTGTGCGTGTGTGTGTGTGTGTGTGTGTGAGTGTGCGTATGTGTGTGTGTGAGTGAAGGTCTAACAGTGGCATATACTATTGTGCTTCTCGAATGAATTTGTCAATGCATCGTTATTTCTTTCATAGAGGTGGTTACTACCAAAACAAACACACAACCTTTTCTCCAGCAAAACTACGAATATGAAGAAAAACGCGACGTATAAAATATACATAATAAGTTTTGTTAAAATAAAACATTAATATACACTAAGCTCTTCTCCTTCGTCGACACATTGACAGAAATATCAAGACTAAATTCTGAAGCATGTCTTCAATATTATGAGATCAAAGAATTGTGCTGACGAAACTCAAAGGTTTGGGCATGTTCTATGGCTTTCTCTGTTCGTCCGGTTCTTTTGGTCGATACCAATCTGCAGAAACATTTCACTGTGCAAAAGGAGCGTCTATTTGCGGAACACTTCACAAGCATTGATTGACACTGTATGTGATAGAAGCACACTTGTTCTGCTTGATTGGAGCGGAGAGAGAGAAAGAGCGAGAGAGAG
>NW_027129745.1:0-7500 GCF_037325665.1 Littorina saxatilis | reverse complement strand
CCTTGCACATTTCCAGAAGCTGCTATCTGAAGCGACCTATCTCTGATTCTAGCAGACGATCTCTCCAATGTTTAACACAAAATCAGCAAACTCTCCTGTCACATAGAACGTCCATTGTATAGTGCACTGTTGAAATGAAGTTACTGGTCTGAAACATTTAGTCGTTTCTTCTGAGACAATCCTTGTTCTCTTATCATCTACAGATTTACCGCAGTCTTCACCACGCGAATTCACAACAGAAGTCAGACTTTCGAACATACAATATACGTAGGCAAGCATGATACGTCATGACGTCATATGATTCCTAGCATATTGACGTAATGCTAAACATCCGGTTATCTCGAGTTTTCTCCGTAATACATGTCCGTGGGTTTTTCAATGTTCGGTTATTTCCGTGGCTTCATGCGGAAAGGGAACCGTCGTCTGCAATCAATGACATGGACCATACTGGCACTTGTTGCTGACAAAAACATGATTTTAACACAGAATTTAATGTCAGAATAGCTATATAAAAGCTATTGTGTTTTCAGCGTAGCAATAGGGTCCGATATTTAGACTCGAACAAGTATAATGCGACTCGTCTTCGACTCGTCGGCATTATACTTGTCTCGTCTAAATATCGGGCCGTATTGTTGTTGTTTGTTTGCTTAACGCCCAGCCGACCACGAAGGGCCATATCAGGGCGGTGCTCCTTTGACATATAACGTGCGCCACACACAAGACAGAAGTCGCAGCACAGGCTTCGTGTCTCACCCAGTCACATTATTCTGACACCGGACCAACCAGTCCTAGCACTAACCCCATAATGCCAGACGCCAGGCGGAGCAGCCACTAGATTGCCAATTTTAAAGTCTTGGGTATGACCCGGCCGGGGTTCGAACCCACGACCTCCCGATCACGGGGCGGACGCCTTACCACTAGGCCAACCGTGCCGGTCCATCGGGCCCTATTGCTACGCTGAAAACACAATAGCTGGTAATAATATGGACTACAGTGAATATCCCCCCGTTATTTTAATACCTAAAAAAAAATCTGAAGTAATCTGGTCTTAAAAAGGAGGGTAAATTTACAAAAGTTATGAACAGAACATCTTAAACAAGAGGCGAAGCCATCAAGGCTCACGTAAGAAATCGACAAACAGTAACACAAACTCAATCACTCCGTCACACACACACACACACACACACACACACACACACACACACACACACACACACACACACACACACACACACACACACACACACACACACACACACACAGAAAGAGCATAGGTAAAACTGTGCAAGAAAGCGAGACACTAGATCTAGATCTGTCTGTCTGCATGTAGCCTACTTACAAGGACACGACTGCCAACTAGTCTCGGCGCGCTCAAAATAATAATGACCGAGACTTTCAGTACTTCCTTCGCGTGACGTCTAACCCTCTTACGTCATAATGTGACGTCAATGTAATGTGACGTCTTCAAATGTTAGAGTTTCTACCACAGACATACACACGCACAGACGCACGCACGCACGCACGCACGCACGCACGCACAGACAGACAAAGTTACGATCGCATAGGCTACACTTACGTGAGCCAAAAAGCAAGGTCTTATGAAGGAAGGAAATTTATATTAGAGGTAAATTAACAGAGGTCTTCTTCTTGTCGTTCGCCTTTACACTTGGAGTCCAACTTTGGGAATGAAGCTGGTGGTCTCAAAGCACGAAAACGAGATCACGCAACACCACTTCTTCACACACTGCACTGGTTACCTATTCAAGCCCGCATTGACTACAAACTGTCCACCCTCTGCTTTAACTTCTTTTCTGGCTCGTCTCCTGCTTACTTCTCTGAACTCCTCACCGTCTATTCTCCAGCAAGACAACTCCGTGCCTCTTCTGACCGTCGCATCCTTACAATTCCACACACCAAAACCAAAACATACGGACAACGCACTTTTACTTTTAGTCTAGAGGCTGACTTCCAAAAGGTGAAACACCCTAAACGTTGCTTGTTAGAAGCAAGCATCCACTTTGGTCTTGTAGTTTGGACATTTAGCTATATGCCTGGCATGGATGCCACTTCTGAATTTTACTGGTATGGCCGCCATGACAGTTTTCAAAATGGCGGCCGAAACCGCCATACACAAGCCTATTTCCACTTGTATATGAAGTAAATCCCAAAACTAAATGGCTATTTATACTAATTCGAGGCTGCAGAACTCGAATATCATGATACAATTTGTGCTTATTGCAATTTAAAAAAAGTTTTGGTCAAAATATATTTTTTATTCAAGCTGTGTTGGTCCAATCATGAACGATTGTTCTTTCTTCAAATGATTTCAAGTAGGTTTGTTTTCAGTTTCTGTAACAGGAATAGAATATGGAGCCAGCACGTAGACTTTCATCAGAAATAAGGTGCCGGCAAGAAGCAATATATATTGAGTGGGAGCCGTGTGTTTTTTGTCAAGATCCCAGAACAACCAGCAAGACAAATCCACTACGACAAGCTACAGAGGATGGCATAAATAACATCACTCAAGGCATCCATCACCTTCATTGAAGTGATTGATACCCTTACATCTTTTAACCTTTTATACCATGCCCATGAAATACGTTGGCATAAAGCTTGCTACAGCAGCTTTACACAGAAGGGCAAAATTGAATGGCTTAAACAGCGTTTTAAGCCAGAAGCTGTCTCTGACACAAATGCTTTCAAGTTCAACTTCCACTACCCAGCCAACAAAGACACTGCTCCGATCTTCAGTCACTACTACGGACTGGTCAAAATGCATCTTTTGCCAGTCCAATGTCCCTGGAAGCAAACTGAACCAAGTCGCGTTTGAGCACACGTCTACCAAAATGATTCAACTGTCTCTGTTCGATCCAGTCATGAGGTGCAGATTAGCTGGGGTCTCTGATATGATGGCAGCTGAAGGAGAGTATCACTTTATGTTATGTACTCTTTTGCCGAAAGCATGAACACAAAGGCAGTCAAAGTGAGGAGAAGAACCCTGATTCTATCTGTTTTGAGAACACAATGACACCTTCAGAACGAGATGGCAAAAGGACATATTTTGTCCCTGAAAACTGTCTGGGACCACTATAGCATGATGCTCTCTAGAGATTTTGATGTCCAGCCTGCTCCTTACAGAAGCAACCGATTCAAAGAGAAGATACTGAAAGTTCTCGGTGATACGGTGTCATTTGTGCAGCCACTGGACCCCATAAAGCCACTTCTGATTGTGCCACCAGGTTTTGGTGATGTTGCAGGGAAAAACATGCTTCAAAACATTATTGAAGAAGGGAGCTGCAGTGAAGAGGAAGATATGCTCCAGACTGAAAATGAGCATACCACAATTCACCACGAAGATGACATTCTGAGCTGGTTGTTCCGAGTTGCTCGGAAGATCCACAATGGCATGACACATACCAAAGGACATGACACAGTTGGCAACCTAGACATAGAACATGCTGAAAAAGTGGTGCCAGAAACCTTGTTTCTTTTCATTAAACTCTTGTGTGCAGATGGTATCCCTGATGAAGAGGTCAGTCATGACAAGGAAACAGAGATCAGGACCAAAGTTCTTAGTGTCTGTCAAGACATTGTGTTTCTGGCATCAGGAGGCCAAAAAATGACACCCAAGCATCTTGGTCTGGGGCTAAGTGTTCATCAAGCAACGCGGTCCAAAGAGCTTGTGACACTTCTCAATGCTGCTGGTCATTCAGTGTCATATGAGACGGTACTTCGTGCCGACACAGCCATAGCTAATGATGTCATCAGCCAGTATCATGAACATGGCAATGTCATGATACCAATACACTTTTCTGAGGGAACACAACAAGGATATGTCCGTTTCTCAGCAGACAACATCGACATCATTGAACAAAAGCTCAGTGGAATGGGAACCTTTCACGCAACCCAGTATAAGAGAAAAACCCGCCAAGAGCCAGTAAAAGATATTCAGGTCAAGGTATCGTCTTCAAAAGTTGTCCAAACATCTCCTGAACTTTCTGATCTGGAAAACACAAACATGACAAATCAGACACCAGAACCGGTTTTTTTCAAAAAGAGGTGCAGGAAAACTGGTGTGAGCCAGATGCTAAAAAGATGATGGAGTCCCTCACTTTGGACCTGGCATCTTCTTTTGCTTTTGCACGATAGCATCGGCCTGATCTCCAGGTAGTTCCAAGATGGAGTGGCTTCAATCAAAAAATGTCCACCACCGACACTCCTCGTAGATAAGTAGGGCCCATGACTATTCTGAACGCTCCAGCCCATTAATGTGACACTCTCTGGACTGTCATAAAGCGATGCGAGGCAATGACCAAAAAACTGGGCGAAACATTCACGATAATTACGTTTGATGAGCAGTTATACTGCAAAGCAAAAATGTTGCAATGGGACAAGAAAGACAGTTGCAAAGATTTCATCTTCATGTTGGGAGGATTCCACATTCAAAAGAACTTTTCCAAGGTGATAGGTGAATATATGGCTTCTTCTGGTTTCCCTGACATCTGGATTGAGTGTGGCGTCCTTGGCGAAACACAGCTGCATGGCAATGTCATGAAAGGGAAAACCTGGAATCGAGTGATACGTGCACATAAGCTAACCCTGGAAGCACTCTGGACCATTCTTTTCTCTCACTTCTAAGACTAGGCAGCAGAACATGAGAAAGTCATCAGCGACACCTTGAAAGATGCTGCTAGAAATGTAGCTCAAGGATTTGCTGACAAAGATGATCTAGAGATCAGCACGTCTCTTCCTTTTCTTCTGGCAGAGGCAAGACAGATGGCAGCTTTGTTGGATGAGTTTGACAGCAACTGCGCAGAGAATGCAACATTCCAGTGCTGGCGGACGTAAATGAAGCTGGTGTCCATTCTCTTGCGTTTCACGTGCTCCCTGCGTGATAGAGATTGGAATCTGTTTCTCTCATCCATCTCAGAGATGCTGCCTTGGTTTGGGGCCTTTGACCATGTCAACTACACACGATGGGGAGCAGTGTTTCTGGAAGATATGATAATGCTCTCTGAGACAGCGCCAGATGTGCACCAAGCCTTCTTTGCTGAGGATTTTGTGACGAAGGAGTCAAGGCAAAAGTTCAACCAGATCCCGGATGACCAGGCTGTTGAGCATGTGAACAAAGCAGGCAAAGTAGCCGGTGGTCTTGTCATCAAAATAATGAAAACGAAGCAAGCCTGGCACATTTTCTCTGTCCCCACCTTGCCGAGCAGTTGCCATAGGAGGAGGGACGAGAACTTGTACTTGGAGGTTGGTTTGCAGATGCAGCCAAAGTCTAGTCTTCATCCGGAAGAAACATGACACAACTGTCATCGGCAGATCATGAGGAAGCTGACACTCGAATACTGCTCCATGCAAAAGATGCCTCTCAGCAGGGATATGGTCAGACAATCATCATCAGTTCTGTCACAGATGTCCTGGTTCTCCTCACTGTACATCGGACCGAGCTGAGTCTCCTTCTGTGGATGCAGACTGGGATATCCAGGAAGAAACGGTATATCCCTGTGCACGACATTAATCTACCAGAGGCAGTGCAATCGTCTGTACTGGCATTCCATGCAATAACAGGATCAGACAGCACCAGTCAATTTGCTGGCATAGGCAAACAGTCTGCATGGAGTACATTTGTTAAGCATCCTCAGCTTCTCGAGAACCTTGGTCGGGAGGACTTCCCTGACCAGCGGGTACAGGACGACGCTGAAGCTTTCATACATGCAAGCTGTATGATCCAAACACAGCCAGCCAGTCAACAAGTGCGCTGCTCTCTCTTTCACAATGCAAAGAAAAGCATTGAGAATCTCCCGCCAACACATGCTGCTCTTTCTCTTCACATCAGACGCTCTCATTACCAAACGCTGATCTGGAGGAGAGCCCTGGAAACAAATCCTCAGCTACCATCGGTCGTTGACAGTGGATGGCACGCTGTTGGGACAGAAGAACACTCGCCTTGAACCTAAGCTTCTGACAACTCAAGTCCCAGAGTCAATGTGTTTGGAACTTGCATCTTGTGGATGTGGTGCTGGTCCTACCTGCTGTGCCCCGCGTTGTTGCAAGTGCACCCACCTGGCTCTAGCATGCACGCGAGCATGCCACTGCACAGAGTACTGCAGAAATCCAAGGAGCAGGATGATTGAACAAATAGTCGTACACTCGATATGCATTATGTGTGTCAATTCCACAAGAGGGAGGGTTTAAACTCATCAGACTGATTTGCTCTGCAATATGCCAAGGGTGCCATTTTTGAACTTTGCTGTCTAATGTTTCTGTATCTGTACTGCATATTTGTTTGTTTTTTTACTAGGATTGAAGAATGTTGAAACTATTTTGTCATTGTCTGCAGACCATTTGTACAGAAACCGAACTGACTGGGTGTCCGAATGTCTTAATTTTTCCCAATGTGTCGTGGATAATTAAGAAAACAGCTTAACACCTTAGTGAATCATTTCTAAAATATCTTAAGTGCATTCCTCGTGCCAGAAAATGTAGAAATAAATGCAAACTTTATTGAATTATTCGTATTAGAGCCAGAGATATTCCAAAATTTGATAGCGGCGGCAGCCATTTTGAAAACTGTCATGGCGGCCATAAAAACGATATTCAGGATGGGCATCCATCCTGGTCGTATTGTCATACATCTAAACTACACATACAAACTGGATGTTTGCTTCTAACAAGCAACGTTTAGCGTGTCATTTTTTATGCAAGCTACAGATCTCAGATTCTAGTCTATTTCTGCGCACCCACACAACGGAATTCTCTCCCCTTTCACATCCGCCACTCTCAGTCACCCCAAGCATTCAAACGAGCACTTAAAACGCACCTCTTCAAGAAATACAACCCCTGATTTTGTTTTCTCAGTCCATCAGTAGGCTACATGTAGTGTATTTGTTGTTTTAGTGATAATGTATATAAACATCTAGGACTGTTTTCAGCATTGTTGACAACATGTTCTGTTTGAAAAAAGGGTATTCAGCTGGTATTTCCTTGTTTTTTACTACCTATTTTATTCATGTTTTTATTAATTAGTTAGTGGAAGAATCTTTTGTAATGTATGTTTGATGGTGTATGCTTTTAATTAAGCGTTGTTGACTATGAATGTAGATGTAAATGCTTGTATAACTGTGTTTTAATTTTAAATGTGTCAAGCGCAAAGATCATACTTGTAAAGTTATGATGTTGCGCTATATAAATGCTCATTTATTATTATTATGCAGCTTCTCGTGGAGGGTCGTCGGCCTGGTCCAGATCTCTCTCCTCAGGGGCTGGAGATTCCTGCAGTCCTGCGGGATGTGGACTGCATCTTGCTCTGCGTCCCCACAGGGACACATGGGGGAGGGCACGGCTCGCAGATTTTTGTGCAGGTGTTGTTGCAGTCTGTTGTGCCCTGTTTTCAGGTAGAATATGACGACCTGTTCAGGCCTTGACAGTTGCTGGTACCTGTCGTGCGTCGGGGGAGTCTTAAGCAGAGACTTTATGATGGTTTTCATCTCTGTG
>NW_027129744.1:0-1389 GCF_037325665.1 Littorina saxatilis | reverse complement strand
TTTTTTCTATTGGCAGTGTGGCTAACAATTAAATCCCCACTTTTAAATGTTAGAGGGTCCATGGACCCCCACTGCAGTATTTTAGAGGGTCCTAAGGGTCCACAAGCTGAACAGTCCCAGTGTACAAATAAAACATTGTGGTCACGTATAGTGTACTGCGAAGTGTCGACTGCAGTCTGAAAATGGTATCTACGGTACGCACGATAAAGGAAAACATAATTTAGTGCGTCCTAGGACCCACTCTTTTAAAATCTAGTGCGTCCAGGGACCCCTTCCATATATATTTCTGGTACGTGTTTTCGGCTTCTAGTGCGTATAGGACGCAGGGACGCGCTCTATGGGGAGCCCGGTGTCTCCATGTTACCTTCTGGCATCTGCCCCAGGAGCCCGAGAAAGCTGACACTATTATTTTCTTTGTGACGCAGGGGGGGTCTGAAGCACAGTGCGAGGGGGACAAGCAGTTTGACCTGGAGTCCGAGGATGGCACGTCACGGCAGGGCTCCAAACAGGTAACAACTAGACCCTCTAGTCTCCTGCACCTCCTTTTTTTCTCTCATTGTTTTGAGCAGTTCTGTTCTCATTTCGCACGAAAAGAATGTTATAACTTGACCGTCCTGACTGTTCTGCAGTCTGACAGCATGTGCTCATACGTACAGCATGTCATTGTAATGTCATGAATATAGCCAGGGTTGGATCTAAAAGGAGAGTCGGCGGGGGGGGGGGGGGGGGGTCGAATAGACTCCAACTCCCCCTCCCCCCTTAGCCTGAAAATGTATCTTTTTTCTACATGAAAAGACCCTAAATACCCCTTTCAAATTATATGTTTCAAGAGCATATTGGAGTTGGGGGGGGTGGGGTAGGCCCAGGCAGGGGTCTGGGTGTAAGCCCTTCCTCCAGCGGGGTTCTGGGAGTAAGGCCCCCTAGACACCCCCTCCTGGCCAGCCCCTGCACCCCCCCCCCCCCCCCCCGCGGGTTAGGGGGAAGAAGTTACCCGATGCTCCCCAGCATGTCGTACGAGGCGACTAACGGATTCTGTTTCTCCTTTTACCCTTGTTAAGTGTTTCTTGTATAGAATATAGTCCATTTTTGTAAAGATTTTAGTCAAGCAGTATGTAAGAAATGTTAAGTCCTTTGTACTGGAAACTTGCATTCTCCCAGTAAAGTAATATATTGTACTACGTTGCAAGCCCCTGGAGCAAATTTTTGATTAGTGCTTTTGTGAACAAGAAACAATTGACAAGTGGCTCTATCCCATCTCCCCCCTTTCCCCGTCGCGATATAACCTTGAATGGTTGAAAACGACGTTAAACACCAAATAAAGAAAGACAGTAAAGAAAGCCCCTGCACCCCTGCCTCATTTTGGAAGCCCCTAGGCGCTCCTTCTCCAAC
>NW_027129743.1:95470-108674 GCF_037325665.1 Littorina saxatilis | reverse complement strand
GATGGGTAAAAGCCGGCAAATATTTCATGAACTGATACACGTAAAATTGACGGGTGTAAGCCAGCAAATATTGTATGGACTATAAAAGCCTAAAACGGAAGGAACAGTGTTCTTGTTACGGCGATGACCTTAAAGGTTATCTCACAGAATGTTGTTTGAAACCCAACAGAAACAAATAAAAACAAAAACAAAAAGGTCAGACATTTAACCGAGTTTAGAATAGGATGCTTCGAAAAAACTTATTGAATTAGTTATACATGTATACATCTGTGTTAAGGCTTCTCGGTACCTAAATATAAAAGAAGGCGAACATTCAAAGAAATATTGAGGTAGGGGTCCAAATCAAAAGTAACGAAATTGCCCTACTTTTGTTCTTAACCAATATACATTCAACATTTAATATACATGCCAAGCGTTTCAAGGGTGCTGCCAATTGTTTCTTTCAGCATTTGTTGAACATTTATTAACACTGTTTCTACAAGTAGACCCAAATTGATTTAGTCTTAAATTCCAACACAACGGGTTTTTTCTATACTGCATTTTACGTTTGACAAGAAACCTGATTTAGACCACCCAGATACGGTATTTGCAAAATATTTATCTCTTTTATATCATTTTTCAAAATTGTTGTTTATGAAATCGAAAATCACATCGAAAAATGTCACTATTCGATGTTCCCTCACTAATCTGGGTGTGAAGGGTTTTCTTGAAGCAGACACCGGGGCTTGCTAAACGATTGCCGCTTAAGCGGAGGGGAGTCAAGCGTGATTAAGTGCCTGGCCTGCCAATTGACACCTACCGGCGAAAACACACAATAGGCCACAAGGAAGTTTTCTTTTGTCGGAGAACAAGGAAGAGGCATGCTGGCTGTCTCTGGATCATAATTATGTAGACTATCTTTGAATATGTCCGAGTTTGTTTATGTTTGAGAAGGAGTACGCACAAGACAGACAGACAAGCAAATAACATATAGACACTAAACAATCTAAGTTGTAAATGGATTTATGCTGATCTGTATGTGAGCAGCACACGTCTATGAGCAACTGCAGAACTAAAACATGCAGAATATTATGAAGCATCGATTGGAGATAACTATTGCGA
This sequence comes from Littorina saxatilis, assembly GCF_037325665.1. NCBI lineage: Eukaryota > Metazoa > Mollusca > Gastropoda > Littorinimorpha > Littorinidae > Littorina > Littorina saxatilis. The sequence continues at coordinate 107,573 of NW_027129743.1, read as the reverse complement.
GCATGACCAAAATGTGAAATCATGTTTTTGACAGTTTTGAACTGCCAAAATGAAGTGAGGAAATGGAGTTTATCTTTTAAGCATTGCAAGGGGTTCTAGAACTGTCCGAGGGGGTATTGGGAGATAAGTGTTACCATACATGGTGTACCTCGATCAACATTAGACATTCAGTGACTTTAAAACAGCCCTTACAGGCATGATCAGCGCGTTTTCCATGGATGATTGCGTTCATGTCTTTGATGAATTTGTCTCAACATTGCGCGTGTGTAACTTCACAACGAAGGGGTTAATTTGTCCCAGTACTTTAAGTTTAAGAAATAATTGTTATGGTCATATTTGTTGTGCAAAAACTTCAGTTCGACCATTTTACACAGTTTTGAATGTTTATTTATTTATTTATTTATTTATTTATTAAGGAGATTTCTATAGCGCATAACGAAAAGCACTATGCGCTTTACAATATCACTAAGTATAAGCACACGCAAACATACTCTGATTAATAGAACTTAGTTTAGCAAGACATACTAAGAACACTAAACATTTGAGTTCATACAAAAATTGAGAACTAAATTAAATACTGGACAAGCGATTTAAATAAGCTTAAGGCCTACACCAAGTGCAATGGGCTAATTCAAATACAAAAGTTTAGTTAACTATAAAAGGCAGTGCATAAAACTCCATAATCCTAAGAGGGTCAAACAAATAAGAAACATAAGACTAGATAGTGTCTGTAAAAGAAGCCGACATTTACCCTTTTCTCCAACATTTGTTCCAAAACACACCTCCGAATGATTGTCGATGACTCGAAAGCTTTCCTATCTTGTGATTGCCTTGAGCCTAGCTACAACTGCTTTGTGTTTAATAACTATCATCATGTATTGAACCCCGTGCTCTTTCTTCGGCGGAGGTGGGAGGGGGGGGGGGGGGGGGTTAGATATTTTGCTGGTAGTATTTTTTTCGACCGAGTTATCTATATTCGTTGGGCAGTTTTCTTTGTCGGACAGATTTTTCACACAAATGACCAGGAAACCAGATTACGTAAGCCGTGTCAGTTGTACCCTTTGTAAAAGTCAACGTAGCTCGAGAACGGCATTGAAGTATTGGTGTTCTTTACCTTGCCCAAGAAGCAGCGCATATGAGAATACGTCACACACTCGAGTCAAGGACGTCGTAAAATGGCCCTCGGTCAAGTTTTCACCGAGAACCATTTTATGATGTCCTTAACAATTATGTGTTAGTCGGCTTAGAATATGCGCGCAGGTTTCAAAGTTTTGATCCATTCGATTATCTCAACAGACATCCTTTGATTGTAAAGTTGAATGCGGGCACAGTCATGATGGTTGAAAATACTTAACTTGAAAGTTTCCCGCTGTTGCAGATTTTTATGGTGGTTGTCACACAGGCAGCGACGGCTTTTCTGGTCGGACCCAGTTGTGCGTTACCTCGCTTTTGCCTTTAATGACTGACTGACTGGCTGACTTTGGGGATTAACGTCCTCTGAGGTAACTAGGATCTATTTGGGAACGTTTACCGTGATACTGTAAGAGGAGCAAGAAAAGAAAAGAAAAAAGATTTAAAACAAAATAGGGATGAGGGGGGGGGGGTAGATGGGGGGAGGGATGAGACCATGGAACTAGTTTTTAGAAGTTATGCAATCAAACATTTCAATCAATCAATGAGTCTTATATCGCGCATATTCCGTGGGTACAGTTCTAGGCGCTCTGCAGTGATGCCGTGTGAGATGAAATTTTATACGGCCAGTAGATTGCAGCCATTTCGGCGCATATTTACCTTTCACGGCCTATTATTCCAAGTCACACGGGTATAGGTAGACAATTATTAACTGTGCCTAAGCAATGTTGCCAGGAAAGACCCTTTTGTCAATCGTGGGATCTTTAACGTGCACAACCAATGTAGTGTACACATTTAAACATTGTAGGCTCAGACCACTTCGCCGTATTTAATTTTAGACACCGTACGTTATTAGACGCGAAAGTGCAAGACTTAATGATCCGCTCAAAGCACTGTTGAAGCAACAATTTGTCTTTTGGTCGCAGATAAGGACATACTCTATCAAAACATGTGAATATATGTCTCAAGCATGACTAAACGCCCCGAAGGGCTCCGTCTAGTAACTCTATTTTTGATATCGTTTTTTAAATGTCAGCAATTTGCAATGAGGTCACCCATCATAAAATAAGGTTATTAATTATTTCCATACGCCATCTAAGTGAAACGGAGGCATTTTGTATCGCTGATTTTATTTACAAACTGCTCTTGCAGCGGATCATTTGATCGGAACTAAATAAGTAAAGTGAAAATAGGTAAATAAATATATAGATGGATAAATCAGAAAACAAGATTGCAAAACATAAACACGTTCATAAAACATGTTAGTTTCCACTATTGCCGTAAACAAGTTCTCTGCAAAAACATTGAAAGTCAAATACTGTTTTCGCCTCTGTTTCTTCTTGTTGATTTTGTACATTAATTTTAGTCAAGTCTTGTAGATTTTATCTTTGAAATATTTGCTTTGTGTTTCGTAACAGAATTAACTATGGTATTGTGTTGCTTAGTACTTGATGCATGAATTGGCGTCTCGCAGAATTAAACGCCGCTGAGGAAGGCCTGGCAACAGGTCGAAAAGTTGGGCTGCCACTTGAAATTCTTTGTTAGGCTTTTTTTTCCTTGATTTTGTTGACATCTCTCTCTCTCTCTCTCTTTCTCTGTGTATGTGTGTGTGTGTGTCTCTCTCTCTCTCTCTTTCTCTCTATCTCCATCTTTCTCTCTCCCCCCTCTCTCCCCCCTCTCTCTCTCTCCCCCTCTCTCTCTCTATTTTCTCTCTCTCTCTTTCTCTCTCTCTCTCAGCCACTCTCTCTCTCTCAGTCACTCTCTCTCTCTCTCTCTCTCTCTCTCTCTCTCTCTCTCTCTCTTTCCCTGCCTCACAAACACAAATACACACGCACTAACACACACAAAGCAGCAGGCCGGGATGCGGCAAATTGGGTAAGGCAGACTGGGATACGGCAAGTTGGGAGAGGCAGGATGGGATGCCGCCAACGCATCTAGCAGTGCAAATTCTACAGGGGGGGCGTTCTTTTAAATCAAGTTTTGCCCAGTTTTGATTTTGCCGGTTTTGGTAATCCTACATTCCTCCGTGCGACAGCGGACTAAATGCGCATTTAAAACTATTTAGATGTTTTGCTTAAATTTTGACTTGGAGCGAAATAAATTAAAACATCTTGTTCGTTGTGCTTTTGTTTTAAATTAAAGAGTATTCCATTTCTAAATTAAATATCACTTGCCTGTTAGCTCTTTATTGTTGTTGCAATAGTTGTATATACTTGGAAGAAAAAAAAGGCATACAACGAGACAGTTATGGTAGCCTGATTTAGACCACCCAGATACGGTATTTGCAAAATATTTATCTCTTTTATATTATTTTTCAAAATTGTTGTTTATGAAATCGAAAAATCACATCGAAAAATGTCACTATTCGATGTTCCCTCACTCAATCTGGGTGTGAAGGGCTTTCTTGAAGCAGACACCGGCGCTTGCTAAACGATTGCCGCTTAAGCGGAGGGGAGTCAAGCGTGATTAAGTGCCTGGCCTGCCAATTGACACCTACCGGCGAAAACACATAATAGGCCACAGTTTCTCTATTTTTCACATAACGTTTCACTCTTAAAGTTTTTAACAAAAGGTGGTCCTTAGTTTTAACATCTTTTTTGAAATAATATATGAATTAAAGATTATGCTTTTAATGGACACATTTTTCACACACATGACCAGGAAACCGGATTACGTAAGCCGTGTCAGCTGCAACCTTTGTAAAAGTCAACGTAACTCGAGAACGGCATTGAAGTACTTTCGGTGTTCTTTACATTGTCCAAGAAGCAATGCACATGAGTATACTTGACACACTCGGGTTGTGCTTGGTTTGGCCATAAACACTATCTAGTCAAGGACGTCGTAAAATGGCCCTCGGTCAAGTTTTCACCGAGAACCATTTTATGATGTCCTTGACTATTATGTGTTAGTCGGCTTAGAATGTGCGCGCAGGTTTGAAAGTTTTGAACCATTCGATTATCTCAACAGACATCCTTTGATGTAGTGGAGTAGTGGTAGGTGTCACGAAATGGGATATAAGTCTGTGATAAAGGTGATGTTTATTATTATGAAAATGTTCGTGCCACCCACGCGCTTTTTCACGCTAGAAGCCAACAAAAAAGTTTATTTCATGTTGATTAATCACATTACTTATGAAAGTCTTATGTTTTCTCGTGCGCACGTGTGCGTGTGTGTGTGTGGGAAAATATTAAACAGCTGTGCTTTCATGTTACCATTCAGAGAGTGCTTTGATCATAATTAAGCTTTAAGCCCGCGTGAGAAACAGACGATATTTCTGCACGTATGGTTTGATATCTGCCGGGAACATTTTTTATGACTTGTATAATTTGACTGATTAGGCAAAGGGATTACACGAAACCGACTCAAGCCTTGTTGAATGTCAAAGAATTCAAGCATGCCGAAGTGTCTGTACGGGCCTGAGGAAAAGCACCTTCGGTAACCGTTTCATGTCCAATCCTAAAACGTGTATGGGAATACTTTAAGCATAACATTCGGGTGGTTTTTTTCCGAATAGAAAATATATAATACATCCATGCGATTGTATGGAATAACTCTGTTAAGTGTTTTTGTTATTGTTGCCAGAACAGCATGATCATATTCTGTAAGATAAAATCGGTTATTGTCAGTTTGTTTGTTTCCTTTTGTACACAGCGAAAACAAAATCGAATAGAAATTATACATCCATGCATTTTTCATGGAATAACTCCCTGAAGTGGTGGTGTTGTGTTGTTGTTGTTGTTGTTGTTGTTGTTGTTGTTGTTGTTGTTGTTGTTGTTGTTGTTGTTGCGAGAACAGCTTGATAATATTCTGTGAGATAAAATCGGTTTTTGTTAGTTTGTTTTATTTTGTACAATAAAGATATTAAACATTTTTCGCCAAGATTTCATGGTCTCGCCTAGGGGACAATGGCCGCAAGCATAAACGTTGTTTTGACCACGAGTTGAATGTATGTAAATTTCTATTTGTGTCCCCAGAATAAGATTCTATTTGGGACATGAGGTGGTTGTACGCTAAGAAAAAGCTGGGTGTGTGGGGGTGGGGCCGGGAGGATGACGGGAGTGGGGCTGTACAAGTTAAAAGTTGCGTTGATAAAAGTTATAAGCGTTTGGTATTGGGCGTTGAGAATCATCCAATACAATTGACACTGGACATTTGAAGACGCAACAGTGGTCGACACGGGGAGCATCATAAACACCGCCCAATTGGATTGCATGACTTGACCGTCCTGCAGTGATGTCGTTCTCGTCGGCTATTGGTCAGTGGATTTTGAGAGCGCACGTGCCGGACAATTAAGGTGTTCATATGATTGGTCAATACACTGACACGGTTCTCACCCCTTTGAGAGGTCGTGGCCTACATAAAGTTAGTTTGTTTCGCAAATTAGCAAAAGTCCTCAAAAAAGTCGATAGTCACAGAGACTTTGTGTTCATAACAACCCAAAAACCAGAAGAAAAAGACCTGAGAGGCTACCTGGAGCTCTGCCTCACCTCTATGGTGACTGCTAGGCAGAAGCAGAGCCCCGAGGCTCTCATCAACTTATTAACGGATACCTACTGTTTTGTGACAAAAAATAAAGTGTCCGTCCCTAAACCAGACACCTATCTCATGGCCCTCAGCGCTCTCGCGGGGAGCAGAGATCTGTCGTCTGAGGAAATTCTCACAATTAAAAAATCACTGTAAGTCCCTTGTAATTCTGGACTCCCTAAATGGGGGGCAAAATAAAATAAAGCCAGCATAAATATATGATCGTCATTTGTCAACGGTATTAACTTAAACAAAGGGGACACACAGCTCGCAGGGAGGGAAGGGCAGTGCCCCACCTCGCGGGCGTGTGCGTGTTTTTTTTTCTTTTTTTTCCTGATGGTTTTAAACTCCTGTTTTCGGATTACACAATAAACATAAAAACATGATTATATAAACGAGAGGATAGCTGTTTCCTCTCTCAGTTAATACTGCTAATGTGACGTCGCCTCCCCTGCGACTATTGTAGTGGCGGGGAGGTCGACGGACAACGCAGATAGATATTTTTATCCTATTTAAAATTAACAAATGCCGCATAGCAACTCATGCGTGCGTCAATGAAATGATGTATCCAAATGTTACTACCCTATAGAAGATCAGTATTACGTTTTGCGCATGTTCTTTATATTTTTCTCACAATGTTGTCACTTTTAAACCTTCTAACAGGTGGTCCTGAGTTTTATCTTTTTCTTAACGAAACTAAAATTGAATTAAAAATCCATGTTTTTAATGGTCCTTCCCCTAGGAAGTCAACGCATATAAAGGAAAAATTATCCCCGAGTATATTTCTCATTGCCCCACCCCCCTCCCTTATTCATGGTGAGCGGGGCCGGGGTCCTATCACGGTCGGGATTGCTTGGTCTTGCCCTTTTCTTTCCCTCCTTTTCTTCTTTTAGCGTATCATCAACTCATGTCCCTAAAAGGAAAATTTCCTGTGAGGACGTAAAGGACCCCCTTTTTTTTTTACAAATTAGCAATTGTCCGGTCAGACATCATATGGTGCGGGTGTTAAATCTGTCAGTTTGCAAGAGAGATAATTCGAGTTTGTGAGACTTGTTGCATACAGTGGTAAATACCTGATTTTGATGACTTTGGTGATCTTTCTCAGACGGGAGGAATAGCAGAAAGGCAAGAAAATAAAAGTGAGTGATTTTGATTCTATTGATTGTGCCTTGATTAGGTTAGATTGAATAGATTAGATTGTGCAAGCAGGATTCCACCATGGAATACATTTAATTTATATGAGGGTTAACGTTGTCTGCACCATCTCAGAAAAACTATCATATTTTCGACCTAAATCTGTGGATCTAAAAACATCATCAAGTCGGTTATAATGTAGTATATAACAGCCTAAAGCATGTCACATTTATAGAACAAACAAAAAAATAATAATTTCGCTAGTATCGTGTACACTACATTGGGGTGTGCACGATCCCACGATTGACAAAAGGGTCTTTCCTGGCAAAATTGTATAGGCATAATAAAAATGTCCACCAAAATACCCGTGTGACTTGGAATAATAGGCCGTGAAAAGTAGGATATGCGCCGAAATGGCTGCAATCTGCTGGCCGATGTGAATGCGTGATGTGTTGTGTAAAAAAATTCCATCTCACACGGCATAAATAAATCCCTGCGCCTTGAATATGTGCGCGATATAAATTGCATAAAATAAAAATAAAATAAAAAATAAATAAATCCCTGCGCTTAGAACTGTACCCACGGAATACGCGCGATATGAGCCTCATATTGATTGATTGATTGAAAGACTTAGTTATCGTACAGTAACAACATGTCATTTAATTACTTGATTTTGGGATAGTTTCGGAGCAGTTTTGAAAAAATTATTGCATGGGTTCAGTCTCGTTTTCACGTCCAAATCGTCAGAAAACTTTCCAAAATGTAAGACAAATTCTGCAGAGCAGCTGAGCTGCTCTTCACACAACTTTTCTGTCGGTGTCTGTGTCTGTTTATCTTTCTCTCTATGTCTCTGTTTCTCTGTCTCTCTCTTTCTCTGGCTCTCTCTCTCTCTTTGTCTGTCTGTCTGTTTGTTTCTTTTTTGTCTCTCTTTTTGTCTGTCTGTCTGTCTGTCTGTAAAGCTGTCATAACTGTTCCTTTTATTTCTATCTCTTTCCTTGTTTTTGATTAGAATTTTGACTGTCTGCGGGATGAAAAAAGAGCATTTTAGCATTTCTTATTCTGTTAGTGTTAAGATAAAGATCAATTCAATTCAATTTAATTCAATTCAATTCAATACAATTCTCTCTCCCTCATTCTCATTCTCATAAATCAGACTCAGTGTTTGTGTTATACTGCCTTGCTCTGCTGAGTGTGTGTGTCATACCGCTTTGCTCTGCTGAGTGTGTGTGTTTGTGTTAATTACGGTCTGTCTGTATATTCTTTTGTCTGTCCGTCTGTCACTCAAGGGTAAACCGGCACGGTTAGCCTAGTGGTAAGGCGTCCGCCCCGTGATCGGGAGGTCGTGGGTTCGAACCTCGGCCGGTGTCACGATTTCATCTTTCGCCTGTGTACATATTTCCCCCTCGATATTTACTCGAGACTGAAATGTTGTTTCCTGGTAAAATTAAGAAGGGAAATTATTTATGGACGAAAAGCATGTCAGTTTCTTGCATGTGAAGAAAATTGGTTGTGAAATTAAATAGATTTCACTCCCAAAATCGAATTCTTCGAAAACGTGTACCGAGTGGTTACGTCCCTTGAGTAAGAAGGGAAACATTTTAGGATGAATCAAATTTCTAAGTTAAATAAAATAATTGGTTGGACAAATTTGGCCCCATGAATGTAAGGTACACACGGTCGCTCATCAGTACTATCGAAGGGTGTTTTTTTTTGTTCAGTGTAGAGTTTATATACTAGATCAACGAGGCCGAAAATCGAAATATCAACACGGCGAAAGATAAAAACGTCACACCGGGTCATACCTAAGACTTTAAAATTGGCAATCTAGTGGCTGATCCACATCCCATTTTGGTGCAACCCCATTTTTGCCGCCGTCCCATTTTTTGCCCCATCCCATTTTCGCGACATTTCACAAGCCAAGCGTCATTTTATAAAATTTATAATTTTGAATCATTAATGAGATAAGGATGATTATAATGATGATGCTATGGATTTCCAATTTGGATTGAGACTACGTGACAGGGCATTTTACTAACATGTCATAACAAAAGCGCGACATCCCATTTTGACACCATATCCCATTTGGCCGCCATGCCGTTTCACCGTATTCCATTTATTCCCCATCCCATTGTCGCGACATTTCACAAGCCAAGCGTCATTTTACTACCGTGTCATAACAATAGCGCGTCATCCCATTTTGACACCATCCCATTTGGCCGCCATCACATTTTTTATTTATTCTTCTTGCCAAGCCTCACTATACTACTATACTGCGTTATTCAACTAGGAAGACATTCCGTTTACGCCAAATTCCATTTTTGCCACAATCCAAAATGTCGCGAAATAGAGATGGCGGCAAAATGGGATGACGGCAAAACGGCATGGCGACAAAATGGAATGTGGCGCTAGTGGTTTGACACGGTGGTAAAATGACACATGACCTATGAAATGTCGCAAAAATGGGATAACGGCCAAACGGGATTGCGCCAAAATGGGACGTGGAGTAATGGTACATGACATAGTGGTAAAATGACACTTGGCCTGTAAAATGTCGCAAAAATGGGATGGGGGCGAAATGGGCTAACGGCGAAACGGGATTGCGCCAAAATGGGATGTGGAGCTAATGGTACATGATATGGTGGTAAAATGACACTTGGCCTGAGAAATGTCGCCAAAATGGGATGGGGGCGAATTGGGATAACGGCGAAACAGGACTAATAGATCCCTTGACTTGGGGTAGTGCGACTCTGTCACTGCTAGCTTTCCACTCGGAGGAAGCGACCGGAATTTCCCAACGATGGGACATCCTAGTAATGAATTTTTTTTTTTTTAATTCTTAAAATTAACAGAGTCGCGCTACCCCAAAAGTCAAGGAATTTCGTGTTTGTCCCTTGACTTTGGAGATGACAAGAAAATATCGGGCGCAAAAACGTGATTTGTAAAATTTTTCACAACATATGTCGCCTCGCGCCATGTATGTGATGAAACCATTCATATAGCTCTGCGGGAGCTCTGCACTTTTGGACGTCCCCATTTCACTGCTGTACAGCAAACATCGTCCCCAAATACCTGTTTGTTTCTAAAAAAATCACGCTGGAGGTTGCATTTTATGTAATAACCTCCTGAAATGAGTTTTGACACTTTAGAATGGCATGTAAAATGACACATGGCCTATGAAATGTCGCAAAAATGAGATGGGGGCAAAATGGGATAACGGCCAAACGGGATTGCGCCAAAATGGGACGTGGATCTAATGGTACATGACATGGTGGTAAAATGACACTTGGCCTGTAAAATGTCGCAAAAATGGGATGGGGGCGAAATGGGCTAACGGCGAAACGGGATTGCGCCAAAATGGGATGTGGAGCTAATGGTACATGATATGATGGTAAAATGACACTTGGCCTGAGAAATGTCGCCAAAATGGGATGGGGGCGAATTGGGATAACGGCGAAACAGGACTAATAGATCCCTTGACTTGGGGTAGTGCGACTCTGTCACTGCTAGCTTTCCACTCGGAGGAAGCGACCGGAATTTCCCAACGATGGGACATCCTAGTAATGAATTTTTTTTTTTTTTAATTCTTAAAATTAACAGATAGCTCTGCGGGAGCTCTGCACTTTTGGACGTCCCCATTTCACTGCTGTACAGCAAACATCGTCCCCAAATACCTGTTTGTTTCTAAAAAATCACGCTGGAGGTTGCATTTTATGTAATAACCTCCTGAAATGAGTTTTGACACTTTAGAATGGCATTTAACGCTCATTGAAGTTTTAACAAACTTTCTAACACCTAAAACATTCATAGCACCGATAACGTAATTGTAGCTCTGCACTTTGTGTACACATACGTCCCCATTTCACTGCTGTACAGCAAACATCGTCCCCAAATGCCTGTTTTTCTAAAAATCACGCTGGAGGTTGCATTTTATGTAATAACCTCCTGAAATGAGTTTTCACACTTTAAAATGGCATTTAACGCTCATTAAAGTTTTAAGAAACTTTCTAACACGTAAAACAAAAGAGACCCCAAATGCCTGTGTTTTGAGCAAGATGACATTTTGATACACAGCCGACCCCAAATGACTGTAAAACCACCTAAGTGTGTGTGTGTGTGTGTGTGTGTGTGTGTGTGTGTGTCAGTGTGTGTGTGTGTGCGTGCGTGTGTGTGTGTAGAGCGATTCAGACCAAACTACTGGACCGATCTTTATGAAATTTGACATGAGAGTTCCTGGGTATGAAATCCCCAGACGTTTTTTTCATTTTTTCGATAGATGTCTTTTATGACGTCATATCCGGCTTTTTGTAAAAGTTGAGGCGGCACTGTTACACCCTCATTGGCTCACGAAGTGTAGCCTATGCGATCGTAACTTTGTCTGTCTGTGCGTTTGTGCGTTTGTGCGTGTGTGTGTGCGTGTGTGTGTGTGTTTGTGCGTGTGTATGTCTGTGGTAGAAACTTTAACATTTCCGAGTCTATGTGTGAGTGGTTATCCAAGACTACGGATAAAGCTCGCATAAGATTACGTCACGGTCAAAAGTGTTTGACGTCAATTAATGCATCATGACGGCATGCCTCCCTGTAGTCTTTCTCTCTCGCGTGGTGTGTGTGGTCTCGGTCATTGTTATTTTGAGCGGGCCGAGACTTTTTGGCAGTCGTGTCCCTGTAAGTAGGCTACATGCAGATCGACAGACAGATCTAGATCTAGTGTCTCTCTTTCTTGCACAGTGTCACCTAAGCTTACTGTGTGTGTGGGTGTGTATGTGTGACGGGGTGATTGAGTTTGTGTTACTGTTTGTCTATTTCTTACGTGAGCCTTGAAGGCTTCGCCTCTTGTTTTTCAATTAAATTGATTGAAATTTTGGTCAAGCAATCTTCGACAAAGGCCGGGGTTTGGTATTGCATTTCAGCTTGGTGGCTTAAAAACTAATGAGTGAGTTTGGTCATTAAAAATCTGAAAATTGTAAAAAAAATATTTCTTTTATAAAACGATCCAAATTTACGTTCATCTTATTTTTTTTATCATTTTCTGATTCCAAAAACATATAAATATGTTATATTTGGATTAAAAACAAGCTCTGAAAATTAAATATAAATTATAAACATTATTATCTAAATTAAATTGTCCAAATCAATTTAAAAACACTTTCATCTTATTCCTTGTCGGTTCCTGATTCCAAAAACATATAGATATGATATGTTTGGATTAAAAACACGCTCAGAAAGTTAAAACGAAGAGAGGTACAGAAAAGCGTGCTATCCTTCTCAGCGCAACTACTACCCCGCTCTTCTTGTCAATTTCACTGCCTTTGCCATG
>NW_027129743.1:60470-90470 GCF_037325665.1 Littorina saxatilis | reverse complement strand
CTTTTCATTCCTAACCAGCTGGGTAACAAGACTCTCGTCATCATTTTCAAGACTTTTCATTCCTAACCAGCTGGGTAACAAGACTCTCGTCATCATTTTCACGACTTTTCATTCCTAACCAGCTGGGTAACAAGACTCTCGTCATCATTTTCACGACTTTTCATTCCTAACCAGCTGGGTAACAACACTCTCGTCATCATTTGCACGACTTTTCATTCCTAACCAGCTGGGTAACAAGACTCTCGTCATCATTTGTGCGACTTTTAATTTCTAACCAACTGGGTAACAAGACTCTCGTCATCATTTTCACGACTTTTCATTCCTAACCAGCTGGGTAACAAGACTCTCGTCATCATTTTCACGACTTTTCATTCCTAACCTGCTGGGTACCAAGACTCTCGTCATCATTTTCACGACTTTTCATTCCTAACCAGCTGGGTAACAAGACTCTCGTCATCATTTGCACGACTTTTCGTTCCTAACCAGCTGGGTAACAAGACTCTCGTCATCATTTGCACGACTTTTCATTCCGAACCAGCTGGGTAACAAGACTCTCGTCATCATTTTCACGACTTTTCATTCCTAACCAGCTGGTTAACAAGACTCTCGTCATCATTTTCACGACTTTTCATTCCTAACCAGCTGGGTAACAAGACTCTCGTCATCATTTGCACGACTTTTCATTCCTAACCAGCTGGGTAACAAGACTCTCGTCATCATTTTCACGACTTTTCATTCCTAACCAGCTGGGTAACAAGACTCTCGTCATCATTTTCACGACTTTTCATTCCTAACCAGCTGGGTAACAAGACTCTCGTCATCATTTGCACGACTTTTCGTTCCTAACCAGCTGGGTAACAAGACTCTCGTCATCATTTTCACGACTTTTCATTCCGAATCAGCTGGGTAACAAGACTCTCGTCATCATTTTCACGACTTTTCATTCCTAACCAGCTGGTTAACAAGACTCTCGTCATCATTTTCACGACTTTCATTCCTAACCAGCTGGGTAACAAGACTCTCGTCATCATTTGCACGACTTTTCATTCCTAACCAGCTGGTTAACAAGACTCTCGTCATCATTTGCACGACTTTTCATTCCTAACCAGCTGGGTAACAAGACTCTCGTCATCATTTGCACGACTTTTCATTCCTAACCAGCTGGGTAACACGACTCTCGTCATCATTTTCACGACGTTTCATTCCTAACCAGCTGGGTAACAAGACTCTCGTCATCATTTAAACGACTGTTCATTCCTAACCAACTGAGTTACACGACTCTCGTCATCATTTGCACGATTTTTTTTTATTCCTAACCAGCTTGGTAACCCAAACCATTGTCGGTTAAAAGTAAATCATGCCTGCAAAATAACGACATTTTTGAGGGTAGGTATGTGGTCAAGGAACCTAAACGTCAAACGTAAATATTGCTCGTATCCAATTAACTCAATTTGGAGAAGAAGAAAGACAGATCTTCAAATCACACATCTGGGCTTTACCACTGAAAGGGCGAAGCCTTCAAGGATCACGTATGAAATCCACTAACAGTATCGCCCACTTACCCCCCCCCCCCCATCCCCCCATACACACACACGAAAGTCATAGTGGCAGAAATGAGTTCACGCAAGTGTCTTAGCACACATATTTGTCTTGGCCAGCCCAAAATCGGTTATTTGATATGGTTCTTGGGAGAAAAAAACAAGTCGCGTAAGGCGAAAATACAATATTTAGTCAAGTAGCTGTCGAACTCACAGAATGAAACTGAACGCAACGCAACGCAGCAAGACCGTATACTAATAGCATCGTCACTCCACCGCCCGTGGCAAAGGCAGTGCCCGTGGAATTGACAAGAAGAGCGGGGTATTCGTTGCGCTGAGAAGGATAGCACGCTTTTCTGTACCTCTCTTCGTTTTAACTTTCTGAGCGTGTTTTTAATCCAAACATATCATATCTATATATTTTTGGAATCAGGAACCGACAAGGAATAAGATGAAAGTGTTTTTAAATTGATTTCGAAAAAAAAAATTGATAATAATTTTTATATATTTAATTTTCAGAGCTTGTTTTTAATCCGAATATAACATATTTATATGTTTTTGGAATCAGCAAATGATGGAGAATAAGATAAACGTAAATTTGGATCGTTTTATAAATTTTTATTTTTTTTTTACAATTTTCAGATTTTTAATGACCAAAGTCATTAATTAATTTTTAAGCCACCAAGCTGAAATGCAATACCGAACCCCGGGCTTCGTCGAAGATTACTTGACCAAAATTTGAACCAATTTGGTTGAAAAATGAGGGCGTGACAGTGCCGCCTCAACTTTCACGAAAAGCCGGATATGACGTCATCAAAGACATTTATGAAAAAAATGAAAAAAACGTATGGGGATTTCATACCCAGGAACTCTCATGTCAAATTTCATAAAGATCGGTCCAGTAGTTTAGTCTGAATCGCTCTACACACACACACACACACACGCACACACGCACGCACACACACACGCACATACACCACGACCCTCGTTTCGATTCCCCCTCGATGTTAAAATATTTAGTCAAAACTTGACTAAATATAAAAACCCACCAAAACAATTGGAGGCTGTAGAGAACGAGGTTAGGGACGGTGGTGGGATCGGGGGTGCTGCAAGTTCGTATCTGTGTGATATTATTCGGGCTGGGTAAGTGATACGGGTCACATTAGAACCAAGTTTTGGACAACAAATTAGTCAAAAGTGTAAAGTCTTTGAACATTATTTTAAATGATGTTAGAACAGAAATGTTGTATGGATGATTCACATACTGTGTAATCCACCTTTTAAGGTCTTAAAATTAAATTAAAACAATCTCAGAAAGTCAGATTTTTTAATACGAGGGAATCTTAAAATGGGGGTACATTTACAGAGATTATGAACAGAAAATCTGGGAAAATAGGGTCTTAAAAATGGAGGGAGTTTTCTATCGGGTAGGATGGGAGGGTGGGCGGGGGTGGGGGGGGGGGGGGAAGGGGGTAAAAAATAGGGAGTTTTCCACTGTGGTGTATATGGGGATTGGTCTTCGATTTTTTTTTTTGGGGGGGGGGGGGGGGGGGGGCTTAAACCTGTTTTTTACATTTAGTCAAGTTTTGACCAAATGTTTTAACATTGAGGGGGAATCGAGACGAGGGTTGTGGTGTATATATGTGTGTATGTGTGTGCGTGCGTGTGTGTGTGCGTGCGTGTGTGCGTGCGTGCGTGTGTGCGTGCGTGTGTATAAAGCGATTCCGAGAAAACTACTGGACCGACTTTCATGAAACTTCACATGAGAGTTCCTGAGTACGATATCCCCAAAAGTTGATTTCATTTTTTCGATAAATGTCTTAAATGACGCCATATCCGGCTTTTTGTGAAAGTTGAGACAGCACTGTCACGCCCTCATTTTTCAATCAAATTGATTGAAATTATGGTCAAGCAATCTTCGACAAAGTCCGGACTATGGGATTGAATTTCAGCTCGGCAGCGTACAAGTTAGTTAGTTAGTTTGCTCATTAAAGTTGTCATTAAAATCGAATTTTCACTAACAGATTCAAACATGACTGCATTGTATTCCTCGTCTTCTCCTGAATTCAAAAATATATAGATGTGTTCACCCTAAAAATGAGCTCAGAATAAAAGGAAATAGGTTCAATAAGTACATGCATGTACTACGCAGTCGCATACTTTGCGGAGACGAGTACTTCGCGGAGACGAGAACTTCGCGGAGACGTGCGTGACCCCGAGACGGGTTAGCCGAGACTATCTAAATATAGTCTCGGCGATGACTGGTTTGTCCTGTTGATCTTTTATTTTGATACCGATTGACTAAATATCGCTTCACGTGACTTTTTTTTCTTTTCTGTAATGAGACATGACGAGAGCGGGTCGAATAAGCATTTGCTTTTCTTGTTTTACTATGTCATGGTGTGGACCGGTCTGCACTGTGTCCATATTTGGTTCAAATCGGGTTGATGGCTCAGTAGACATGTTATGCAAGTTGAAATACGGATATGATTTTAGCCAACGAAAATTCCTCATGTAATTTGGCTATTTTTAGCCATATCAGAAAGACACGTTACAATAACTCAAAGAGAAGAACATCATTCTAACAAACGCAAACAAGAGATTTACACCACTTATACGATAGGCACTGTGATTGTTATTGATCGGTTAAATATCCCATCTAATGGACGATTTTCGAAAATAACTCTCTCAGGATTATCAGCGCTCTGGAAGAGTAAGATCCTTTTACCTTGGACACGGTTTTCACAACATCCGGAGAATGTTCCACGCTTCCGATGACCTGTATCCTGCGATCTGGACGAACAATTATGTGTATGTTATGCAGCGCGCGCACAATCTGATACCCTTTTCTTTCATGCTCCGGGTGTTGTGAACAACTTGTCCGAGGTACAGGGCTCTTCCTCTTCCATAATGTTGAACATCCTGATTCCGATAAACGTTCCTTAACAACCCTCGTTGATATCATCCTTGGTGTGTTATTATATCATCCTTGGTGTGTTATTATATCATCCTTGGTGTGTTATTATATCATCATTGGTGTCCTTGGTGTGTTATTATATCATCCTTGGTGTGTTATGATATCATCCTTGGTGTGTTATGATATCAAAAGTCTGTATCATAAAGTCCGCTCGGTCACCCTGCCAATTGTCCTTGTTGCTCAAGTCTTCAGTGCCACTATTTGCTCAGAACTGGTTACGTTATCATCATCTGAGTACAGCTAATCAACCTCAGGCCTGAAATATCAGCTTGCTGAGATTCCTGAATGTCACTCACAAAAGTTTGCAACAATGGCGAACAGAAATGAGGCGTACCGCAAATAAAAAACAAACATGGGCATAGCAGACAAGGTATTGATCGTTTTAAAAAAATGTGTCAACATACAACGATAAAGTAATCAATAAACTGTTTGTGCTGTTATTTCGGGTGCACAAAAGGGCTTGTTCCTGGAATAAAGTAAATGGGAATGTCTGTAACGGGTCATACTAAGACACCGTATTATGTTCTAGGGAGTAAACTTGAAATAGTTAAAGTCACGAAATACAGCACAATTTGACTTAGTTTGATTAATAGTAGATGACCAGGTATCACATAATGAAATAAGAGCTGCATGGAATGAGCCGTTAGATCGGAACCCAATGGACATGACATTGTTCGTTCTCCAAAATTATATCTGAATTTGTCACTTTTCAGGCCAGTTGTACCAAGTCTAAAGTGTATGTAGTTAGTATTAAGTAGGCAATCTAACAACAGCAAAACATATCTCGGTGCCAAAAATTAATAACTCTTAAAACTACTCTTCAAATCATCTTGGCAGACACATTTTGAGAGAGAGAGAGAGAGAGAGAGAGAGAGAGAGAGAGAGAGAGAGAGACAGAGACAGACAGACGGACAGACAGACAGACAGACAGACAGACAGACAGACAACCATGAGACAGCCAGCCAGCTAGACAGACAGACACATAAAGGATACATATTTACTTTCAACGCAGCACCGACTGCTCTCAGAGTAGAAGAAGCCCGGGGTGCACATACACGTGGATGGTTTATTGAACGATACGCACTCGGCGTTGCTGACCTCACAGTCCTCGTTCGTGCTGCAGTTTGAGTACAACCAATCTGAACAGACATTAAAGCGCGTTAGATACTACCGGTCATACACAAAACTAGGCAGATACTACCCGTCATACACAAAACTAGGCAGATAGTACCCGTCATACACAAAACTAGGCAGATACTACCCGTCATACACAAAACTAGGCAGATAGTACCCGTCATACACAAAACTAGGCAGATAGTACCCGTCATACACAAAACTAGGCAGATAGTACCCGTCATACACAAAACTAGGCAGATACTACCCGTCATACACAAAACTAGGCAGATACTACCCGTCATACACACAACTAGGCAGATACTACCCGTCATACACAAAACTAGGCAGATACTACCCGTCATACACAAAACTAGGCAGATACTACCCGTCATACACAAAACTAGGCAGATACTACACGTCATACACACAACTAGGCAGATACTACCCGTCATACACAAAACTAGGCAGATACTACCCGTCATACACAAAACTAGGCAGATACTACCCGTCATACACAAAACTAGGCAGATAGTACCCGTCATACACATAACTAGGCAGATACTACCCGTCATACACAAAACTAGGCAGATACTACCCGTCATACACAAAACTATGCAGATACGTTTCAGTGCAGATCTTTGTGACGAGACCGATAACAGTACAAATAGCAACATGACAGCAAAGGCCATTCATTCCCCTACAATACTGATTTAACACACAGATTGATTTTACAGAGAGCCTTCTCCCACTCTGCTGCCGTTGCGTGGAACTCTCTCCCTTACTCTATCCGACACTGCCAAACATTCTGTTCCTTCAAATCAAACCTTAAAACACACTTCTTCACCCAGTATTTTGATTAATTTTATTTCAACATGGTGCATTTTTGAACCAGGTGTTTGAATGTTTGAATGTTTTGCCTGTGTTAGTATGCTTGCAGATTGTATTGATGTAGAGTTTGAGTTTCGTTGTTCACTTGTGTGCTGAATGCTGCTGCACATGCTTTTGCTTTGCTTTGTATGTATTATGTATGTTTGTCATTGTAAAGCGCTTTGAGAATGTAAAGCGCTCTATAAATCTCCCATATTATTATTATTATTATACATGAGGTGGTGTCTTTACAAACGCCAATTCACATTTATAAGCAAGTTTCTCGTGTTAAAATCAACAACAACAACAACAACAAAACAAAATCTTAAACGGAACACGTTTTGCATGTAAAAACAAGAGGCGAAGCCTTCAAGGCTCACGTAAGAAATCGACAAACAGTAACACAAACTCAATCACTTCGTCACACATACCAGGGCCGGACCAAGTTCGTTTGAGGAGGGGGGGTTCCAACTGAAGGCAGGGGTCCAAAGTTCACATTTTTTTTTCTCTGAGAGGTACATTGGATGGCCAGGGGGGGGGGGGGGGTTCCGGACCCCCCCCCCCCCCCCAGATCCGGCCCTGCATACACACACACACACAGTAAGCGGCATAGGTCTGTGCAAGAAAGCGAGACACTAGATCT
This sequence comes from Littorina saxatilis, assembly GCF_037325665.1. Classification (NCBI taxonomy): domain Eukaryota; kingdom Metazoa; phylum Mollusca; class Gastropoda; order Littorinimorpha; family Littorinidae; genus Littorina; species Littorina saxatilis. Next base: position 83,329 of record NW_027129743.1, on the reverse strand, counting down.
AGATCTGAATGGCCGATTTCGAAGAAAAAACTAGTCTCGGCCCGCTCAAAACTAACAATGACCGAGACTTTCAGTAATTCCTTCGCCATAATGTGACGTCTTCAAATGTTGTGACGTCATCAAATGTTAAAGTTTCTACCACAGACATACATACATACGCACGCACGCACGCACGCACGCACGCACGCACGCACGCACAGACAGACAAAAGTTAGCATCGCATAGGCTACACTTACGTGAGCCAAAAACCAACCGATCTAATTCGTATTCAAAACAGTCGGCTTTGTTCAACTGTGTTGTTGAATGTTGTTCCACAATGACTGTAACAAAATAGGACTTTCCTAGTCTTGGTCGCGTTCCGGAAGGTTTGAGTGCACCGAGATGCCGAGAGGATCGACGTCATTTGATGACGTAACTCGTTGCGCTGTGACGTATTTCTTGACTACTACGTCCGGATGAGCGTTTGATCAACATGGAGTTGAAGACATGTGTTGTTTTGCGAGCTTTGAAAAGCAAGGAAATGTAAACCATTATTGTTTCAACAGAGGTCCAGGTAGGTCGATCGATGAGTCATCTTACCGTCCACCCGTTTTACAAGAGAAGACAGTTCTGTGGGTTGTTTTGGGTAAATGAACGGTCAAGGGCAGTATTGTTATACCCGTTAGCTCGTAGTGTTCTGTGTAATGTAATGGGGACACCCCGAAGCGTCCCGGTACCAAAGCGTCCCGGTACCGAAGCGTCCCGGTACCAAAGCGTCCCGGTACCGAAGCGTCCCGGTACCAAAGCGTCCCGGTACCGAAGCGTCCCACTATAACGCGTCACAGGACTTAGACTTTTTTTTTTTTTTTAAACCTTGACCAAGGGCGGATCAATTCACTTTGGAGGGGGGGGTTACAAAATGACTGCGAAGATACAAGCCTCTAGGGGGGTCCGGGGGCATGCCCCCCCGGAAATTTTTTTATCCAAAGAAGCAAAATAGAGCTATCTGGTGCATCCTGAGCCAATAAATTACCTCTTTTTTGGGGGTGTGGGGGGGGGGGGGGTAACGTAACCCGTGTAACCCCCCCCCCAGATCCGCCCTTGTTGACCTTGACTTGACTAACCATATTTATTTTTTTTTAATTTAATCTTGACCTTGACTTCACTGATTTTTTAAATTTTGCACAGACCTTGATTTGCTTTCGGTAAAAAAAAATCACTTTTTGTCCAACTTTTCCCCAACTTTACTTTAGATCTGTACTCACAACACACCAATTTGGAAATACTGTACCCGTGTGTACAAGGTCGGGGGAAAAGTCCGTAGGCTTCCGTTCACAAGAGGGATATGTCTGTTATCACACACGCTTTCTGGCTTCATTAAGCGTGAGCGTCGGAAAAAGTCTTTTCAGTTCTGCCTCCGACTTTTAAATTGTATCATTTGGGTTTGTTTGGGTTCATTTGGGTAATAAAGAACGCTCGCGCTGGACCCGAGTACTCTTCAGACTGGCTCGCTCCCCCAGTATGAAAGTTTTTGTCTTGTGCACGTTTAAGACCAAGTGATTGCTCTGTGTGAATTACAGGCATTCCCTTTGCTATATAATACATTGGCATGCGAGCCGAGGATGTGCGTAATGAGACACAAACTGTACAATGTCAGTACCTCGTCAACTCATTGCCTTTAATCTTTGGCTGATTTGTGTTGACACTTTTCCTAAAATACACACGGAATATTAAGTCATTTGAGACTTAGTAACGCTCTTATGCGACATCTTCCTCTTCTTCTTCCGTCATGGGCTGGAACTCCCACGTTCACTCATGTTTTTTTGCACGAGTAGATTTGTATGTGTATGACCGTTTTCATTTCACCATTTAGGGAGCCATACGCCACTTTCGAGGGAAGCATGCTGGGTGTGTTCGTGTTTTTATAACCCACCGAACTCTGAAATGGATTACAGGATCTTTTCCGTGCGCACTTGGTCTTGTGCTTGCGTGTACACACGAAGGGGGTTGAGGCACTAGCAGGTCTGCACAGAAGTTGACCTGGGAGGTCAGAAACATCTCAATCCTTAACCCACCAAACGGCCGCGGCCGGGATTTGAACTCACGACCTTCCAAAGCCGATGTCTTATCCTCTTGTCCACTGCGCCCGTCGTTATGCGACATGCCAGAAAGCGTTTTAAATTTGTCGGTAGGTCTTTGCAGTCTCAACGAGTTTGATCATTATCAAAGCATCACAATTGTACTTTAATTTGCATTGTATTACCTATAATTCCTTGAATCCAAACATTACCAGCTATTGTGTTTTCAGCGTAGCAATAGGGCCCGATATTTAGACGAGACAAGTATAATGCCGACGAGTCGAAGACGAGTCGCATTATACTTGTTCCAGTCTAAATATCGGACCCTATTGCTACGATGAAAACACAATAGCGATTATATAGCTATTCTGACATTAAATTCTGTGTTAAAATCATGTTTTTGTCAGCAACAAGTACCAGAATGGTCCATGTCGTTGAGTGCAGACGACGGTTCCCTTTCCGCATGAAGCCACAGAAATAACCGAACATTGAAAAACCCACGGACATGTATTACGGAGAAAACTCGAGATAACCGGATGTTTAGCATTACGTCAATATGCTAGGAATCATATGACGTCATGACGTATCATGCTTGCCTACGTATATTGTATGTTCGAAAGTCTGACTTCTGTTGGGAATTCGCGTGGTGAAGACTGCGCCGGTAAATCTGCAGATGATAAGAGAACAAGGATTGTCTCAGAAGAAACGACTAAATGTTTCAGACCAGTAACTTCATTTCAACATTGCACTATACAATGGACGTTCTATGTGACAGGAGAGTTTGCTGATTTTGTGTTAAACATTGGAGAGATCGTCTGCTAGAATCAGAGATAGGTCGCTTCAGATTGCAGCTTCTGGAAATTTGCTATCGACATTTGTAAAGCTTAAAAACATTCCCGAGAAGAATTTCAAGTTTGTAAAGCTGAAAAACATTCCCGAGAAGAATTTCAAGTTGTCAGTGTATGCTGTTGTCGATAGAAACATCGCCGCGTGGTGCAGTTGTGTAAACCGGAACCATGCGTCGGCCATTTTACTCAATATGCTTTTGGATGCCATTTTACTCAATATGCTTTTGGATATTGAGTAAAATGGCCGACTTCGGCAGCAATATGCTTTGATGATAGGAAGAGACTATCCAATCACAGCCCCCGAATTCCCCCACGTGTTCATCAGAATAGCTATATATATACATATGCTAGATTTGGGTTGAAAACAAGCTCAGAAAGTTAACAAGAATTCTTTTTAAGCGATCAACAGCCGGCTGCTGATTGTAGGCACGATTTGCACGGACTAATAGAAAGAGATTTCATACAATGTGACAGCGCTTTCTCGGCTGCGGGGAATTCTTGATGACAACATGCAGTGCGTTCAGATTTATTAGTCGCCAGATTGACTAAATGTCTTAGTTTCGCTTTACGTGACATGTTTTCTTTTCAGCCCGCCAATGGGACAGTTATACCTATTTCAATTTATTTCAATTTAACTTCCCGCTCTAAGGGGTTGATTCCAGCCTGTTTTATTTAGAATTATCCCATGACCTGCCTCTTTGTCTCTGTTAGCTAAGGAGGTTACCAGAGCATAATCTATGGTTACCGAAGCATTTTCTGAGCTTGGTTGCAAGAATAATACAGTCATATTCATCAGCAAACAAGATTAGTCGCGTTTCTAAAAAGTATTTATTAGAAACACCGTCATTGTATTTGTAAATAAAAGTGACGAAAATGCCATTCAAACAATGCATGTAAATATACACTTGGTCAACTAGGCCAACAATGTAACATTAGGTTTTACCAAGCAATTACAAAATAACTTGAAGCTAAAAAATCAAGGGGGGAAACTCTGTCGAAGCCCTTTGCGAACGTTTACAGTCCCGGATCCCGCATTCGGCTCATTTCAAGTCATTCTAAGACAATCTTGTTAGTTAAAGTACTATCCAAACTGTGCCGTTGAAGCACTACAATTACACGTAGCGGTTAATACGAGGGCTGTTCTGGAAGTCCTTAGAATCTCATATTAGCGCACAGCTCACCGTTAATTTGACCACGCCATTTTCTCGAAGGATCCTTCATGAGCTGCGACACATTTTAACATTCCGTAGAAATACCTTTCAAGCATGTCGGCGCGAGTGTTTTTGCCGATACCCTCAATGACCCTCGTTTACTCCCGGACAACTGCATCAGGGCTCTCGTAACGGTTTCCTCGGAGCTTTTTCTTTAAATGTAAAAAAACCGGAAAACGTCGAATGGGGCCAATTCAGGAATGTCTAGTGAACAGAACATCAGGCAGAAATCCTAATCTGTTCGAAATTCGATCGATTTGGAAGCTGTGTAAAACGGGACATTACAGGAGTAGCATCAACCCTCAAGTACCCGTGTTCGGCGCCAAGCTTTAAAAACCACGGGCAGGCAATGATGCATGTGCTGCTCTAAGGTAACCATACGCTGCTCCCCTTTTAGAATTGTGGCAATTTGTCCTTATTTAAAAAAAAAATGGGACCACCTTCTTCTTGCCAGTGTTCCCAAATCACCAATAGGGGTGGAGCCGTTTAGGAACATCAAAACGGCTGATCGATGTGTTGACCGGGGTCAGATTGATAGACCCAGGTCCCCATCGCCTGTGACAACCTTCACAAAATCCGTACACTCTCTATAGTGACAATTGGAGAATATGTGTATGCACATTTCGAGACATACCCCCTTTTGGACACCAGAAAGAGCACGGGCACCCACTGTCTGCAACGATTGTGTACCCGTAAAGGCTTGTGCCAGATCACATCGATGGGTGCCGATTTAATTATGTATGTGCCCTTTACCACCGTGTGTGTGTGATTCGTGCATCATCTCTGTTCAATTTTTCAACGGCAGCAACGTTTGTTGCAGTAACAGCCTTCAACTGTCAATCTGGGCGGGTGTCATCTTTGAAGACGTGTCTACCCGATGTAAATCCTTTGTACCAGTTGTAAGTACTCGTTTTGAAAAGAGCGTTCTTCCCCAAAAATTCCCACAATATGCAGGAGGTGGGAGAAACAGAACTATCCTTTCAGAGATGTTTATACATCATTGTTGTAAACTCCCTTTCTTGAGATCCATGACAGACAATTAAACATGGACGGGTAGCGTTCTTTGAGAGCTGTTTTCTTTGCAGAGGAAACTTTGAGATACATGAACATTTGTGTCATCGCCGATGAAACATTGCTGTATGCATACGTCATTGTACATATCATGAAGCATTGCCAGGAGCTTGGAGTCTAAGGACTTCCAGAACACCTTACGTATTATATCTGAAAACGTCTCCGGTAGTGTTCAATGCGAGTAACTCTCGAACAAACTAACCGCGGATCAATTTCAGCAGCAGAGTCATTGTCTAACTAAGCTTTTTTGACAAGAGAAAACTATCAATGAAAATATAGGCATTTTGTTTTTTCATGTTGATGTTCAAATTCAGTAAATCATGCGGGAAAGAGAACTAGCTTCGCGCATGAATATTGTTATGCGGAAGGTCTCGGTGAAAGAAATTAGGCAAGAGCAGATTTGTGTTGAAAAAGTTGGTGTTTTTGATGGAAGGATGGTCAAGGGATAAAAAGCTTACACACCTCGTCCTGAATAGCTTGCATATTTTCCCTCGGGTTGATTTTTGTTTATTCCCTCGCCAGAGGTTCGGGAATACCTGAAAATCGACCCTCGTGAAAATATGCTAGTTATTCAGAACTCGGGGTGTGTAACCTATTATACGTTATTTGCGTGTTTGACCAAAATATGACATTTTACACAGATCGAGACAGTCATTGTTCTCCGAGACCGCGCTAGCGGTCGAGGTGAACAATGACTGTCGAGATCTGTGTAAAATGTCATATTTTGGTCAAACACGCAAATAACATTTATGTATCGATCGAATTCCTTTCAGGTACTATGACTTTGTTGTTGTTTTGACGATTGAACGAGCACACAAACACATGCATGCAATCCACATGCAATCAAACACATACGCTTCATATTTGGGCGTTTCAGGTTGACCGAAACTTCAAAGGAACTACAAAACACACGTCATGTACTCACTTTGTTGTTGTTTTGACATTGAACAGCACACACACATGCAATCAAACACATGACGTTTTTTTTTTTTTAGTTCCTTTGAAGTTTCGGTCAACCTGAAAAGCCAAATTATAAAGTTTTGTCGGCCTCTGACGTCACATGACTCAAAGAAGGGAAATCCAATCTCCAATCGATACATATATGTGTGTCCACTGTTTACCTTTTACTATCACGGTTGACCTAGTGGTAAGGCGTCCGCCCCGTGATCGGGAGGTTGTGGGTTCGAACCCCGGCCGGGTCATACCTAAGACTTTAAAATTGGCAATCTAGTGGCTGCTCCGCCTGGCGTCTGGCATTATGGGGTTAGTGCTAGGACTGGTTGGTCCGGTGTCAGAATAATGTGACTGGGTGAGACATGAAGCCTGTGCTGCGCCTTCTGTCTTGTGTGTGGCGCACGTTATATGTCAAAGCAGCACCGCCCTGATATGGTCCTTCGTGGTCGGCTGGGCGTTAAGCAAACAAACAAACAAACATTTTACTATTGGTGTGCTCGTGTTTCTTCCGTGTTGAATACAGGGTGGCCCTAAAGAATTGTCACCAACACAAAACTTATATATTTCTTCTTCTTCTTCTTCTTCTTCTTCTTCTTCTTCTTCTTCTTCTTCTTCTTCTTCTTCTTCTTCTTCTTCTTCTTCTTCGTTCATGGGCTGAAACTCATTTACTCAGTTTGTTTTGCACGAGTAGCACCGTTTTTACCCCGTAATTCAGGCAGCCATACGCCGCATTCGGGGTATATACATCTATTCATCTGCAGGATATAAATCGGGTGTGTGTGGCTACTACACAGTACTGCTGAGCCGATCCCCGAATATGGAATGTAATTTTGAAACAGCCAAAACGTCGGGCCATTATTCCTACAAACTTGAAGGTTTGTCAACTGTTCGTCCATCTGAACTTTATGTGCACAAAACATGCAGTCATTCGCCGAACACATGTATAGGTTTATAGCATTTGTGGGGCTTGTCTTTTTGTGGGTGAGTTATCAAACAATAATTGTTCCAATTGCAGTGCACACAGTTTTTTTTCTTACGCTTGCTATTCGTGTTGTTTAAACGTACAAACTTACCATACATTTTTTTATGAACTCTTGTTTCGACATTATTAACACAGACTGAACCTACAGAAATGTCCTTTTAATATCTAAAATTCAAAATGTTGACCCCAAAGAATTCTCAGTGTACCAAACAAATTATCAAAGAAACTGTGGAAAAAGGTATTTGCAGAGAATGTACAAGGGGGTTTCTGAAAGTGCTTAGACTCCAAGCTCCTAGCAATGCCTCATGATATTTACAATGACGTGTGCATACTGCAATCTTTCATCGGCGATGACACAAAGTTTCATTCAGTTATCTCGAAGTTTCCTCTGCAAAGAAAACAGCTCTTTAAGAACACTACCCGTCCATGGTCACTTGCCTGTCAGGGAGCTCCAAACAAGGGAGTGAAGAGCCATGATGTATACACATCTGTCAACGGATTATGTTTCTCACACTTACTGCACATTGCGGGAATCTTTTGGGAAGATCGCACCTTGCAAAGCGAGTACTTACAACTGTTACAATGATTTTAAATCGGGTACAAAGATCTCCAAAGAGAACACCCACCCAGACCGACAGTTGAATGCTGTTACTTCAACAAATGTTGCTGCCATTGAAAAGTTCACGAGAGATGATGCACGAATCACAGACACAGAAATAAGGATACATGAAGAATTGCAACTCCACCCAATTGTGATGTGTCACAAGCATCTAGGGGTATACACGCGTTGCAGACAGTAGGTGCCCGTGCTCTTAATTTCCAGTGTGCAAAAATGGGGTACGTCTCGCACGAACGCATAAAAATGCTCCCTGGGTGTCAATAAGAGAGTGTAAGGCGTATATGAAGGTTGTCATAGGCGATGGGGACTTGGGTCTATCAATCTGACCCTGGGAAATACAACAATCAGCCGTTTGGATGTTCCTAAACCCACCCCTATCAACTATTGATGATCTCGGAACACTGTCAAGAATAAGATAAAGATAAAGATAAAAAAAATAAAAAAAAGAAGATAATAACATATCGTCCCAACTCTACTAGGGGAGCAGCCAACGGTGACCTTAGAGCGGAACTTGCATTATTGCCCGTGGTGTGTAAAGCCTGGCGCCAAACATGGGTACTCGAAGGTTGATGCTACATCATGGCAACGTCCCGTTTTCCACAGCTTCCAAATCAATCACATTTCTGACAGCTTTGGATGCCTGCCTGATGTTCCGTTCACTATATCTTCATGAATTACCTTCTCACAGCGTTGTTTTCTTTCTGTTTTTACAGTTCGCGATGTGCGGCACTAAAATTAAACTTGGAGAATACATGGAATAACCTAGTTTTCTTGGTAATTATTAAAGTGACTTATAAAAAGGAATGAAAATGTTTTAAATATTGATGGACACAGATCGCCGTTGCTGTGGAAACAGCCGCCATATTGGATTTCTAGGAACAGGTTTTACAGCGACATCATACATCAGAAATGCATGATATTTGGCACAAAGATACACAATACTTTTATCTACAATTATATAGAACGATATTTTTACTAAAGACTACAGTTAAATTTATATTAATGTTTGTAATAAGGATTAATGAATTTCTAACCGTATATTCATTAATCATTATTTCAAAAATTAATATATATTCAACTGTAGTTTTTTTTCTAACAAAAATCGTGTATATGATTGTAAATAAAAGTCATGTGTATCTTTGTGCCAAATATTAAGCATTTCTTATGGATTATGTTGCTGTAAAACCGTTTCCTACAAATACAATATGGCGCTGTTTAAGCCAGTTTCTATAGCAACGACAGCCTATGTCCTGTAGTATTTACATATTTTTCATTTCTTCTCATAAGTCACTTCAATAACTACCCAGAAAACTAAGTTATTCCATGTATTCTCCAAGTTTCATTTTGGTAATGTTAGTGCCTCACATCGCCTCAAAGGAAAAGCTCTGAGGAACCTGTCCGAGAGTTAGCGAGGGTCAAAGAGGGTATCCGCAAAAAGTACTCGCGGCGACGTGTTCGAAAGGTATTTCTACAGATTGTCAAAGTGTATCACAGCTCTGGAAGGATCATTCGAGAAAGTGGCATGATCAAATTCACAATGAGCTGTGCGATTATATAAGATTCTGAGAACTTGCACAACAGCCTACGTTCGTGTGGATATATACTCGTTGTTCTGAAACATTTCCCTTCCATTTGCAACATTCAGATCGCCCTAAAACAGTAATCCCGTGTAAGCGTTAGACGTTATTTTTCCAATCTTTGAAAAATCTAGAAGTCTATACGACATGAAGTGAACTCAGTATAAGTCACTGAGCTATGACATGACCGCCCGTGTATTGCAAACCTGGTTTTTATTAACTTTTCTTTAAGCACAACAGTAGTTATAATAATTTTTCATAATGCATATCATTATGATAAAGCGTGTTTCAATACCATGTGAAGCATGGCAATTCCGTTAAGGTGCTTGAAAAGCAAAGAATACCATCAATTTCTTTTACATTTGCAACTGTAACAATTTCTTACCTTCCGCACAGCTGACGTCATTTGGGAGTTCTGAAACACGAACACACGGATATGAGCTCACACTCACGTTCGTATTCTAAACAATGGTTTCTTTAATTGCATTTGCATTGATATAAGCAAGACCAAAATTAAATGTTTAAGGCAATGTACTGCGGCACTAAAATGACCAAAATAAAACTGGGTAAATACATGGAGTAACTTAGTTTTCTGAGTAGTAATTGAAGTAACTTATATAAAAAAAAATTAGCAAAAATTAAGTGTCATAGATTGCAGTCGCTATGGAAACTTGCATAAACAGCGCCATATTGGATTTCTAGGAAACGGTTTTACAGCAACATCATACATCAGAAATGCTTAATATTTGGCACACAAATACACAAGACTTTTATCAACAATCATATTGAACGATATTTTGACAAAAGACTACAGTTGAATTTATATTAATTTTTGAAATAAGGATGTATGAATATGCGGTTAAAAATTCATTAATCCATATTTCAAAAATGTTTGAGTTATAAGCCTGTGACTAAGGTGACCCTCACACTGTTACTTGATACTCCCCAGACTTATATTAAGCCTAGCGCAGAACCGCGCGGGGTGACATGCGACTCATTTCGTCGTGGAGGGTCACAATTTTTTTTAAGTCAACCATCTTAATGCCTCCTGTTTTATACTGGCTTTTCAAAACACAGCATTTAACCTTCTCGAAAGCTTTTTAATTTGTGTTTTTCTTTTTCCATAGAAAACGAAATAAAAGGGTATTAAATTTTTTCAACACAATTTCTGGGAGGCATATTTACGTAAACCAAATGAGGAATAATAAAACTTTTTATAACGAACAACTTTCCATAATAACCTACATTTCGTCTTTGCCAACTACACATAATCTGTAAAATCTTATTTATCCAGGAAGTCTAGTTCTCTTCCAGCGCAGCAGAATTACAGAACACAATTCCGAGGATTTTCACTTGATCTTTCCATACTAAACCGTTACATTCGTCACCACGGCCTCTACTGGAACCATTCCACATTGCCACCGTTTTTTCACGTTTTATTTCTAAACCAGATACGTTGGCAAATAAACTCAACACTTGCATTACTGCGTTTATATTCTCTTTATCTTTTAAAAACACTGTTACGTCATCTGCATATATATAACAAAATCTTCAACACACAGCTAAGATTATCTGCCGTGCTATGTTATGACACAACACCCTTAATGTTAACAGCAGATCTAACACGAATCGCCAGTAGCTCGATTGCCACAACAAAAGCCAGAGGAGAGAAGGGGCAACATTGTCTTATACCAGCATCCACCGTAAGATAATCACTTATCCACCCACCATATCCAATACAACTTTTGCTTTCGCTTATCAATGCATTCACCCATCTAACAAAATCTTCACCAAATCCAAACTAGGAAAATGCATTCATCATATAATCTTTTTAAATACTATCAAATGCTTGTTTAAAGTCGACTGTCAATATGGCACCTGGCAGGTTAGATAATCTAGTCAAATCAACAACATCATCAATTGTTCTCAACATGGTTGCAACTGATCTGCCTTTCAAAAAACATGTTTGATCCTTGTGTTCAATGGAATCAACAACGTCGCACATTCTATTTGCAAAACATTTTGCTAACAATCAACATTTGTCAACGAAATAGGTCTCCAGTTATTTAATGTTGTTTTTGTTCATTCATTTCCCTTGTGGATAAGTGTAATAACAACCAAAGACTGTGAATGTAACATCTTTCCCTCTGCAAAGGCAACATTGAACGATTCAGCCACAACATTCTTCAACTTCAACCAAAAACATTTAACAAATTCAACCGACAGACCATCCAGGCCAGGTGCTGACCCATTACTGAGTTGTTTAAGGGCTGCTGTCGCTTCATTAACAGTAATCAGACCTTCACATTCTTCCTTCTCCTCCTCTCGCAACTGAGGAACTTCGCAATCTTGTAAAAACATCTCAACTTTCAACAAACCATTGGATGTTATTTTCTGTTGATACAAACGTTCAAAACACTCTTTTTGAGCCTGTAAAATCTGAAGTTGATTGCTTAACACTTCACCGTTATCCAATTCTAATTCGTTGATAATTTTCCCATGTGCTCTGCTTTTTTCTAAATTAGGAAAAAATGTGGTGCTTTTTTTCACTCTCTTCAATCCACTTAACCCTTGCTCTCACTGCTGCGCTTTGTGTTTTTTCCTTCTCAAACAATTCCAACTTCATTTGTATCAAATCACGTTTTTTAATTACCAAGGCATTCAAAGGTTCTATGCTGAATATAACATCGCACTCGTTTAATTCGTTATACAACTGTAACAAATCTTCTTCTTTTTTTCTTGATTTAAAAACACTATATCTCCTGGTTTCATTTTTAATTTTTAATTTCAAAAACTCCCAATTTATCCTGGAAAGACATTACAACGTTTTCACGCAGGAACATATCTATCAATTCGTTCACGATATAAACAAAATCTGGATCTCTTAACATATTATTATTGAATGTCCAATATCCTGGACCCCGCTCAAATTGGGAACATTTTATAACGGTCTGAATACATCTGTGATCAGAAAACGGGACAGAATGCATGCTGCAATCAAGAACATCATTAAACACCGATTCACTCGTAAAGGCGTAGTCTATACGCCTTGGTACAAAATCGTTCCGTCTGGACCATGACAATTCTTTCACAGAGGGGTGAAATAAACGCCAAGTATCATATAGTCCACAGGAGTTCATAAATTCATTCAGAGACAAAACAACGTTTTTCGGGTAATTATCTCCACTTACAATGTCCATGCCATTGTTTAAAACAGCGTTAACATCCCCGCATACTACAATGCGCTCACACTCAATGAGGTTTATTTCTTGTTGTACCTTCTCAAATAATACATTTTTTCCGATACAGAATTAGGAGCATACATATTAGCAATGTAAACATCACCCATCTCTGTATTAACCTTTACTATTAAAACTCTATCTGAAATTAACACAATTTGCCATTCAAATTGAAAACCTTTTTTAATCAAGATTACCTGGCCCTCACTGTGAGAAGATCCGACAGAATAAATCATGTCTCCTCCCCATTCAGACTTCCACATATCTTTAACAGTCTGTGATGTAGGACTCTTGAACACAAAAATATCAAAATGTGTTTCTTTCAAATGACAAATTACGCCTTTACGCTTATGCTTGTCTCTAATTCCGTGTGCATTCAAAGATGCGATATTTAAGGTCGCCATGGCAATAAATCAAAATCACTAAGAGTAAGGAACTGTCTGTTAAATCAAGCCGAGTCGTTTACCAGTCGGTCCAGTGTCAAGTGTTTGCTTCTTGTGAAACTAGGCGCATTGTGTGTAGTGACGTCAGCAGTAATGATGTATTGACGTCAGCAGTAATGACGTATTGACGTCAGCAGAAGTGACCCACTGGCTAAGTATCAGAGTCTTGCTAACGGACACACGGCAACATCAGTAATGACCCACTGGCTCAGTATCAGAGTTTCTTTCTTTCTTTATTTGGTGTTTAACGTCGTTTTCAACCACGAAGGTTATATCGCGACGAGGGAAAGGGGGGGAGATGGGATAGGGGAAAGGGGGGGGAGGGAGATGGGATAGAGCCACTTGTTAAGTGTTTCTTGTTCACAAAAGCACTAATCAAAAAATTGCTCCAGGGGCTTGCAACGTAGTACAATATATGACCTTACTGGGAGAATGCAAGTTTCCAGTACAAAGGACTAAACATTTCTTACATACTGCTTGACTAACATTTTTACAAACATTGACTATATTCTATACAAGAACCACTTAACAAGGGTAAAAGGAGAAACAGAATCCGTTAGTCGCCTCTTACGACATGCGGGGTGCAGAGAAATAAGGATGTGGAAAAGAAGACTTTTGGTAAGTGAAATAAAGGTGATGGATCCAGTCAGGTAGAAATAAGACAACAAGAAAAGAATTGGAAAACTGCAGGGAATAGTAGGGAGAGTTTTCTTGGAAGGAAATATAGGTGAAAGGACTGGTAAGGCAGAAATAAGACAAAAGAAGAGAAGAAACAGAACCGTTAGTCGCCTCTTACGACATGCTGGGTAGCATCGGGTAAATTCTTTCTAGTCCCAACCAATATGGGACTCCCCCTAACCCGCGAGGGGTAGTATCATAGTCTTGCTAACGGACACACGGCGACATCAGTAATGACCCACTGGCTCTGTGTCGTAGTCTTAATCACTATCGGACACATGACCCGAGCAGTAACAGCTAGCCAAGGAACTGACTTGACAAAAGAGAGACAGGCTTCCGCCGAACAGTTCTGCCCCTGCTCACAATGAACTAGCGCCCTACCTTTCACTCTCTTGTGGGCCCAGATGGCACAGACTCCTTCCAATTTTTCATCTGAAAGTGATAAAGACTCATTAGTTAAATAAAATACTCAAAAAAGAACAGTACGTTAGAGAAAAAACAGAATTAGCCAACCAATGAATACATCATCCAATTACATATATCCTTCCATCTAGCAACCCAATAAGCATCACATCAATAAATTCATCAATGTAACGGTAAACATCCTGTACACATCTGCATGAACGTCAGACGGTTTGACATACACACGTTAAACTGTGTTAGCGAATCATCCCATACCTCAAGCTAATGTGCACTAAATATGAAACAATCAAATAGGATTGAGCAAAGTTGAAGTGGGTTGCTTTTTGTTTAGTCATCAATGAATACATTGGTACGTTGACACATAAACTTATATTTTAATCAATCATTTAATCAATGTATAGATAAATAGATAAATTGATTAATACATAAATTGTGAGAGAGAAACCAAGCAACGTCATTTTGCGATACTGTGTTTTTTCGCATGAAAATAACTAAGCAACAAAAGCAATCTTAGCAGCAAACATATTTTACAAACTCAGGGAAAGAGGGAAAACAACATATTTTATATAGAACGCACCCGTATTTCCTCAGCAAGTCAAAGCTTTATTTCGAGGTGACAGAAAAAAGTGTTATTCCCCCCTCTGCTTCTTTACCTCTGTAAACTTGTAGGGGTAGTTATTTTTCGATAATGACCCAGCAACCAAACAAATAACGACCCAGCAACAGCCTGAATCCTCGATAGTGCAATGGGTTGAGAAGTTGTTCTGTTTCGGTACTACTTTTTGCGACTGAAAAGTTCCGAACGCTCTAACGTACGAAGTATACATCTCTGGAGCAAACAATACAAACATACCGCATTTAAATGAACAACTACAGGCCTGAACACATGAATCTTCATATAAAATCCATGAGTTCGGTTGTTTTCTGAATCTAGATTTGCCGTGCTCAAACGTTCATCACAAGCAATTTCCCGCAAGGCAAGTAACTCATACTTTGTCTAGCGACAAGAGTAGTTCCCCTTCTTTTCACTCAGTTTCTTCGACAACAGACTGCAATCCGACGGTCAGTTTTCAACAATATTTCATTTAATAAACAGATCACACGCAACCAAATGCACACATCTCATCAATTTAAACAACATAAAGCGGTTTCATACACTATTTTCCCCAGAAAACTGAACTTCATACAGTTTTTAACGTTGGAACACGGGTGCAAAAGTTCGTCTGCTAGTCCCATTTGACGAAAGAACATTATCCTAAGCGATACCAAAACATATACAGAACACACAATATCTGCCTTTGCTGCCACAGCAGAATAACAGCATATCTGTGTACTAGATTTTAGTCCAAAATAGGAAAACTGACAAGAAGTGTTAACAGAATGGAATGATTTGTACGGAACTATACAACCGCGCATTAATCGATCGCCTGCGCAGGTTGACTGGTTGAGTGAATAGGATTCGATCAAACTTTCGCAAAAAACCTCCTCTTTTCTTTGAATAACTGAAGAAAGGAGGAATAAAGAGGTTACACACCTCGTCTCAGTGATTATAAAAAATAATGGTCTCAGTTCGCGGTCATGAAAAAGCTCGCTAAAGCTCGCATTTTTCATGATCCGCAAACTTCGACCATTATTTTTAATAATCACTGAGACTCGGCGTGTAACCTCTACTTATCCCCCCCTCTGCTTCTTTACCTCTCCGCCCTGATATGGCCCTTCGTGGTCGGCTGGGCGTTAAGCCAACAAAAAAACAAAAACAAAATTCTTTACCTCTGTAAACTTGTAGGGCTAGGTTTTTTTTCGGTAAACACCCAGCAACCAAACAAATAACGAGCCAGCAACTGCCATGAACACATGAATCTCCATATAAAAACAATGAGTTCGGTGGTTTTTTTTACTTAAAATCCAACGATCACCCGGCAAGCAAGTTCCAATGCAAGTAACTCTCATACTGTGTGTAGCGACAAGTTCCGTGACAATAGTTTCCCATTCAAATTTCTTTGCATACAGTTTCTTTGACGACTGACTGCAATCCGACGGTCAGTTTGCAACAATATTTCATTTTATAAACAGATCACATGCAACCAAATGCAAACATCCCATCAATTTTAAGATTTGTAAACGGTTTCATACACTGTTTTGTCCCAGAAAACCGAACTTCATACAATATTTAACGTTAGAACACTGTGCAAAAGTTCGTCTGCTTAATCCTAATCGACCAAAGAAAATTTCCTCAGCGATACTAAAACATGAACAGAACACACAATATCTGTCCTAATAGCCACAGCAGAATAACAACGTAACTGTGTACATGATTGTAGTCCAAAACAGAGAAACTGACATGAATGATTTTCACGGAACTATACAACCGCGCATTAACCAATCGCCTGCGCAGGAAGTCTAATTGAGTGAATAGGATTCGAACAAACTTTAGTACACAAACTCCTCTTTTCTTTGATTAACTAAAGAAAGAAGAAATAAAGAGGTTACACACCTCGTCTCAGTGAAAACTAAAAATAATGGTCTCAGTTTGCGGTCATGAAAAAGCTCGCTGAAGCTCGCATTTTTTGATGATCCGCACACTTCGACCATGTTTTTAACATTTTAATCAAGCTTTGAATGAACGTTTTAACATAGAGGGGGAATCGAGACGAGGGTCGTGGTGTATGTGTGTGCGTGTGTGTGTGTGTGTGTGTGTGTGTGTGTGTGTGTGTGTGTGTGGGCGTGTGTATAAAGCGATTCCGAAAAAACTGCTGGACCGATTTTCATGAAACTTCACATGAAAGTTCCTGAGTACGATATCCTTAAAAAGTTTTTTTTCATATTTTTTTATAAATGTCTCTAATGACGTCATTTCCGGCTTTTTGTAAAAGTTGAGGCAGCACTGTCACGCCCTCATTTTTCAATCTAATTTTGGTCAAGCAATCTTTGACAAAGTCCGGACTATGGGATTGAATTTCAACTCGGCAGCGTAAAAATTAGTTAATTAGTTTGCTCATCAAGTTGTCATTAAAATCGAATTTTCACTAACAGATAATTGCATGTTTTCTTAATCTTCTCCTGAATTAAAAAAATATATAGATATGTTGTGTTTACTCTAAAAATGAGCTCAGAATAAAAGAAAATAGGTTCAGTAAGTACATGCATGTACTACGCGATCGCATGCTTCGCGGAGACGAGTGTGACCCCCGGGACGTGTTAGTCGAGACTATCTAAATATAGAATATCGGCGATGACTGGTTTGTCGTGTGGATCTTTTAGTTTGATACCGACTGACTAAATGTTTTTATATCGCTTCACGCGACTTGTTAATATTTACTGAGACTCCGCATGTAGCCTCTACATCTTCGCACTTACATTCCAGGGATAACTCTGAAGCTCGCTTTTGGACAATGGCCAAGTCGGTTGTCACATTCTTCATCTTGATCGCAACAAGCCTCGACTCACAGGGCATTGTGCACACCAGGAGTAGGGACAGCGCCCAAAATACTGTGGTGAAAAGTGCCATCCTAAAACACACATAATGATGTCAAGTTTGACGAATATTGACAAAACTGAATTTGCATGGAAAACATGAAATATTACTGCAATCTAAATAACACCAATCAAATTGAGCTTGATTAGTCTTGTATCGTGTGCGTCAGTATTTGTTTTCTAGAAGCGCGACTTACATAAAAAGATCTTCAATTTTTGCTTAGGTCTACCCTGACAAAAAGTGTGTAAACGTTTTGAGACTCTCTTTGACTTTCAGTCCATGTCTCTGTCTGAGAGGAAAACCAGTTAAATGTTTGGTCTTTCAAATGATACATTAATTTTGATGATCTGAAACCGTACAAATCTCTCGGTTTAACTTCACTAAAAAATAAACATTAAGGACAAATTATCTCGTGTTTGTGCTCAGCTTTCTCCAGTTACAACTGTGTTAACCTTTGTTAGAAAACGTAACAACAAATCACAAGGAAATTTGTCAAAATCTACCAGTAACAAGTACACATGGTTCCAAAATGTCATAGACGTTACAAAACAGTGCCACGTCAGTAACGCATTTTGTACACAACAAAATGAGGACAAACAAACACAAATCACATGGTTGGACTCCTCCATTCAAAAGCTATGAAAGCTTGAAAAAATAAATAAATCAACCAATTAGTTCATCGCCACAAAAATAAAATTCTACCCAAAACGTCACTGACGTGGCACCATTTTGGGGTGGACATTGTTTTAAATATATCTCAAAAAGTATTATAAATTGACATTTGAAAAACTTATGTTGATATTCAGGCACAGAAAAGTAAAGTTAACTATTCAACCATATGTCTGTTGTTTGATAAACGTACGGCATAGGTTGACAGGGCTGCAGCTTGCTCAATAACGTCTAAATTTCCCAAATTCAAATGTATTGATCTTCGGGGGAGCGTACTAAGCACAGAGACAGAATCTCTGGGGAGCGTATCAAATGCAAGTCAAAACAGTGATTTACTTCACGAACAACTCTTCAGTGCTGTTATGGTTGGTAAACAAATTTAGCCTATTGAAACACAATTGAACACAGAATGAATGTATACAAGCTGTACAACCACATAAAGCTTCGTTTGTCCATATTTTATGTTTTAAGTGGAATATTCGTCGCAAAACGCAACTTCGATGCACATACTGTTTACTTGCTCTTCAGTCGGACAACATGAGAGCGCTTTGCAGATGGTGCTATTCTAGAACAAAATCGTTTGATGGGGGCTCTTTAATGGTCCGGGGAGAGATCACCTTACGTCGTAGGACATCTCACTACCGATTAGTGGGAGATTAACTAGTGATCGCTGCCGGGATAAGATTTTGCACTTTTCGTTGTAAGAAATACTACTGTTGTTAATTTGAAATCAGAGGGATGTCTAGAGTAACAAGCTCTAGCGTCGTTTTCGCTGGCATGTTTGACGTCACATTTCATGGAGACAGTCCTCAGGTCTTCAATAAAACAATACAGAAACATTAAAATTATTTAAACTTGTCATGTCTGTATGGCATGCGTTTAAACAGTGGTCCTTAATTTTTGCTGTACTTAATATGACTTCATTATGTTTCAGAAAAAAAACCCAAGTACTTACTTACTTTCAATGATGAAGGATGTAGCAGTGTCGAGTGAAGGCGAAGAACCTACTACTTGAATCGAACGATTCTCTTATTTATAAGTCAAAGATACACATACGCAGTAACAATAAAAAATAAAACCAGTTTTTATTTTGCAACAAAATAGGTATAAATTAATTAAAAGCTTTTATGCAATATAGCAGGAGATGAGAAACATTAACATTAATTGAAATTTCGATTGTGGTTTGTAATTAATAATGCCTGGCGATGTCAACGTCACATGGCGTTGCAATATCTAATGACCAGTCGATTTAAAATCTTCAGCTGTGACAGGGGAATTAATTGTCACATTTTGTTGTAAACATAAACATTCATTAAAATTTCGATTGTGGTTTGTAATAAATAACGCCTGGCGCTGTAAACGTCACACGGTGTTGCAAAATCTAATGAACAGTCGATTTAAATTCTTCAGCGGTGACACATTTTGTTATAAACATTTAAAGAAGATTCCCCATCGGATGTGGAATAGAGGATTTGTTACCAAGGCAATAAACAAAAAATAATCTCATATGGTGTTTTAGCATAATGCAAAACACGTAGAGAATATAGAATACATAATCTTTAATTGCCCAAGGTTGGGAATTTGTGATGACTCGCACGCGCGCACACACACACACATACACACACACACACACACACACACACACACACGCATACACACACACACACACACACACAAACACACATAGGTGGTTTTGTAGTCATTTGGGGTCGGCTGTGTATCAAAATGCCATCTTGCTCAAAACACAGGCATTTGGGGTCTCTTTTGTTTTACGTGTTAGAAAGTTTCTTAAAACTTCAATGAGCGTTAAATGCCATTTTAAAGTGTGAAAACTCATTTCAGGATGTTATTACATAAAATGCAACCTCCAGCGTGATCTTTAGAAAAACAGGTATTTGGGGACGATGTTTGCTGTACGGCAGTGAAATGGGGACGTATGTGGCCACAAAGTGCAGAGCTACAATTACGTCATCGGTGCTATGATTGTTTTAGGTGTTAGAAAGTTTCTTAAAACTTCAATGAGCGTTAAATGTCATTTTAAAGTGTGAAAACTCGTTTCAGGAGGTTATTACATAAAATGCAACCTGCAGCGTGATTTTTAGAAACAAACAGGTATTTGGGGACGATGTTTGCTGTACAGCAGTGAAATGGGGACGTTCAAAACCGCAGAGCAGCTCTGCCCAATCACGGGATCGGTGCTATGAATGGTTTCATCAGATACATGGCGCTAGGCGACATAAGAGTATCTCCAATCCAGTCAGTAGCATTCACGGCCCTGACAACGGATGGTTTGAGTCTGATTTATGAGAATGAGAATGAAGGAGAGAGAATTGTATTGAATTGAATTGAAAAAATTGAATTGAATTGATCTTCATCTGAAAAAAATGTTCAACCCGTTATCTAGGCTGTTGATTTAAAAATGTAAGAATTTGATTGATAAAAGAAAAAAGACCTTTGAACAAGTCGCGTAAGGCGAAAATACAACATTTAGTCAAGTAGCTGTCGAACTCACAGAATGAAACTGAACGCAATGCAACGCAGCAAGACCGTATACTCGTAGCATCGTCAGTCCACCGCTCACGGCATAGGCAGTGAAATTGACAAGAAGAGCGGTTTAGTAGTTGCGCTGAGAAGGATAGCACGCTTTTCTGTACCTCTCTTCGTTTTAACTTTCTGAGCGTGTTTTTAATCCAAACATATCATATCTATATGTTTTTGGAATCAGGAACCGACAAGGAATAAGCGGAAAGTGTTTTTAAATTGATTTGGACAATTTAATTTTGATAATAATTTTTATATATTCAATTTTTAGAGCTTGTTTTTAATCCAAATATAACATATTTATATGTTTTTGGAATCAGCAAATGATGGAGATTAAGATAAACGTAAATTTGGATCATTTTATAAAAAAAATTGTTTTTTTACAATTTTCAGATTTTTAATGACCAAAGTCATTAATTAATTTTTAAGCCACCACGCTGAAATGCAATACCGAAGTCCGGGCTTCGTCAAACATTACTTGGCCAAAATTGCAACCAATTTGGTTGAAAAATGAGGGCGTGACAGTGCCGCCTCAACTTTCACGAAAAGCCGGATATGACGTCATCAAAGACATTTATCCAAAAAATGAAAAAAAAACGTATGGGGATATCATACCCAGGAACTCTCATGTCAAATTTCATAAAGATCGGTCCAGTAGTTTAGTCTGAATCGCTCTACACACACACACAGACAGACAGACAGACAGACAGACAGACAGACAGACAGACACACACACACACACACACACACACACACACACACACACACACATCTTGAAAAGTTAATAGGGAAAGAAAGCCAAATTGATGGAGAACAAAAACAAAATATTCAAAGGGAATTGTATATTGTAGATAACAATGATGCCAGCAACTGTTTATCAGTACTGTAAACTACCTAGTATAAGCCGAGTATCTTGTATAAGCCCATCCCCCACTTTTGGACGAATTTTGTGTAAAGGCCCTACTACCTTGTATAAGCCCACCCCCCACTTTTTAATTTTACCAAAAACATAAAAATTAATGTTCTTCTATTATTCTTCGTTGTGTGTGTGCCTATACACACACACACACACACACACACAAACACACACACACACACACACACTGACACATATATTCCCACTGACACACACACACACACACACACACACACACACACACACACACACACACACACACGCATTGCTATAAATATAAACGCACAATGGAATGCAATGTTTTTATTGGTGCTCGTATAAGGATTTTACAACCCAGCAAGACCAACAGAGGCCAAGGTACCATGCAAGACCAACAGAGGTCAAGGTACCATGCAAGACCAACAGAGGTCAAGGTACCATGCAAGACCAACAGAGGTCAAGGTACCATGCAAGACCAACAGAGGCCAGGTACCATGCAAGACAAACAGAGGCCAAGGTACCATGCAAGACCAACAAAGGCCAGGTTACCTTGGAAGACCAACAGAGGCCGAGGTACTATAATGGAAGAGTGTATTGGGCGAATGAGCTAAGCACTTTGTCTTAAAAATAGAAACTGTCGCTTTCTGTTAAGTTGTGTGTGAACTGAATTAGAATAACATTTCATATTTCGATCGATTATTTAGGGTTTTCCTTCGTTTGAGCCATGCACGACTACACCTAATGTTTAGGCGGTTATGAAAGCGTGTGTTCAGTCCAAAAAACAAAACTAACTGTAATGAGTCGACACACAAACGTCACTTAAATTTTGACCGACATATGACGTTTGACGCATAACAAAAAAGTCGACAAATAAAAAAGAGAAGGAGAAGGGGGGTGGGGGGGGGGGGTCGAAGGGTGGGGTGGGGGGGGGGGGGGTTGGGGCAAAGATGCGCTG
The DNA here is from genome assembly GCF_037325665.1 of Littorina saxatilis. Taxonomy (NCBI): domain Eukaryota; kingdom Metazoa; phylum Mollusca; class Gastropoda; order Littorinimorpha; family Littorinidae; genus Littorina; species Littorina saxatilis. The sequence goes on along the minus strand of NW_027129743.1, from coordinate 60,692 downwards.
TGTCGATCTCCCGTGGTTCCCTACAGGCGGCCCTGAAGCTAATTACGCGCAGCGTTGCTGATACAGAGTAGCATAATGACTACTTCCCAAAAAGTCGGGGGCTGTGATAGGAGAGACATAATTCGGAGAACAATAATACTCCCCGGGCGAAGGAAAAATAAGTATCTGCACAGTGATACAGCGAGAGTCGGCTGCACACGCGGCCAGGCATTCGTCTTTACT
>NW_027129743.1:45470-50470 GCF_037325665.1 Littorina saxatilis | reverse complement strand
AACAACACACATCCGCCCAACACCACACATCTACCCAACAACACACATCTACCCAACAACACACATCTACCCAACAACACACATCTACCCAACAACACACATCTACCCAACACCACACATCTACCCAACAACATACATCTACCCATCTACACACATCTACCCAACAACACACATCCGCCCAACAACACACATCTACCCAACAACACACATCTACCCAACAACACACATCTACCCAACAACACACATCTACCCAACAACACACATCCGCCCAACACCACACATCTACCCAACAACACACATCTACCCAACAACACACATCTACCCAACAACACATATCTACCCAATAACACACATCTAACCAACAACACACATCTACCCAACAACATACATCTACCCAACAACACACATCTACCCATCTACACACATCTACCCAACAACACACATCCGCCCAACAACACACATCTACCCAACAACATACATCTACCCAACAACACACATCTACCCATCTACACACATCTACCCAACAACATACATCTACCCAACAACACACATCTACCCAACAACACACATCTACCCAACAACACACATCTACCCATCTACTGTACACACATCTACTCAACAGCAGATCTATCCAACAACATACACATTCCAAACAACACACATCCACCAGACAGCACATTATCTTCCCAGCAAAAGACATCCACCTACAACAAACACTCACTGTCCACACAGACGTCCTGTCCATTAGAGTAGTAGTAGCCGGGAGTACAGAGACACTTTCCCTTGAAACACTCAGCGTTGATGCCGGCAGGGCAGTCCACGTCATAGTCACATGATCTTTCCAACCAGGGCTGTTCTGAACAGCACACACACACATAATTTCATTTCATAATTATTTGTTGCTGTTGTCATTACATTTAGTCAAGTTTTGACTAAATGCTTTAACATAGAGGGGGAATCGAGACGAGGGTCGTGGTGTGTGTGTGTGTGTGTGTGTGTGTGTGTGTGTGTGTGTGTGTGTGCGTGTAGAGCGATTCAGACCAAACTACTAGACTGATCTTTATGAAATTTGACATGAGAGTTCCTGGGAATGATATCCCCGGACGTTTTTTTTCTTTTTTTCGATAAATACTTTTGATGACGTCATATCCGGCTTTTTGTAAAAGTCAGTTGAGGCGGCACTGTCACACTGACCCTCATTTTTCAATCAAATTGATTGAAATTTTTGGCCAAGCAATCTTCGACGAAGGCCGGACTTCGGTATTGCATTTCAGCTTGGTGGCTTACCAATTAATTAATGACTTTGGTCATTAAAAATCTGAAAATTGTAAATAAAATTTTATTTTTTATAAAACGATCCAAATTTACGTTCATCTTATTCTTCATCATTTTCTGATTCCAAAAACATATAAATATGTTATATTTGGATTAAAAACAAGCTCCGAAAATTAAAAATATTAAAATTATGATCAACATTATTTTTTCGTTAAAAACACTTTCATCTTATTCCTTGTCGGTTCCTGATTCCAAAAACATATAGATATGATATGTTTGGATTAAAAACACGCTCAGAAAGTTAAAACGAAGAGAGGTACAGAAAAGCGTGCTATCCTTCTCAGCGCAATTACTACCCCGCTCTTCTTGTCAATTTCACTGCCTTTGCCACGAGCGGTGGACTGACGATGCTACGAGAAAACGGTCTTGCTGAAAAAATGCATTGCGTTCAGTTCGACAGCTTGACTAAATGTTGTATTTTCGCCTTACGCGACTTTGTTTTTATATTTAGTCAAGTTTTGACTAAATATTTTAACATCGAGGGGGAATCGAAACGAGGGTGTGGTGTATGTGTGTGTGTCTGTGCGTGTGTGTGTGTGTGTGTGTGTGTGTGTGTGTGTGTGTGTGTGTGTGTGTGTGTAGAGCGATTCAGACTAAACTACTGGACCGATCTTTATGAAATTTGACATGAGAGTTCCTAGGTATGAAATCCCCGAACGTTTTTTTCATTTTTTTGATAAATGTCTTTGATGACGTCATATCCGGCTTTTCGTGAAAGTTGAGGCGGCACTGTCACGCCCTCATTTTTCAACCAAATTGGTTGAAATTTTGGTCAAGTAATCTTCGACAAAGCCCGGACTTCGGTATTGCATTTCAGCTTGGTGGCTTAAAAATTAATTAATGACTTTGGTCATTAAAAATCGGATAATTGTAAAAAAAAATAAAAATTTATAAAACGATCCAAATTTACGTTTATCTTATTCTCCATCATTTGCTGATTCCAAAAACATATAAATATGTTATATTCGGATTAAAAACAAGCTCTGAAAATTAAATATATAAAAATTATTATCAAAATTAAATTGTCCAAATCAATTTAAAAACACTTTCATCTTATTCCTTGTCGGTTCCTGATTCCAAAAACATATACATATGATATGTTTAGATTAAAAACACGCTCAGAAAGTTAAAACAAAGAGAGGTACAGAAAAGCGTGCTATCCTTCTTAGCGCAACTACTACCCCGCTCTTCTTGTCAATTTCACTGCCTTTGCCATGAGCGGTGGACTGACGATGCTACGAGTATACGGTCTTGCTGAAAAATGGCATTGCGTTCAGTTTCATTCTGTGAGTTCGACAGCTACTTGACTAAATATTGTATTTTCGCCTTACGCGACTTGTTTTATATTTAGTCAAGTTTTGACTAAATATTTTAACATCGAGGGGGAATCGAAACGAGGGTCGTGGTGTATGTGCGTGCGTGTGTGTGTGTGTGTGTGTGTGTGTGTGTGTGTGTGTGTGTGTGTGTGTGTGTGTGTGTGTGTGTGTGTGTGTAGAGCGATTCAGACTAAACTACTGGACCGATCTTTATGAAATTTGACATGAGAGTTCCTGGGTATGAAATCCCCGAACGTTTTTTTCATTTTTTTGATAAATGTCTTTGATGACGTCATATCCGGCTTTTCGTGAAAGTTGAGGCGGCACTGTCACGCCCTCATTTTTCAACCAAATTGGTTCAAATTTTGGTCAAGTAATCTTCGACAAAGCCCGGGGTTCGGTATTGCATTTCAGCTTCGTGGCTTAAAAATTAATTAATGACTTTGGTCATTAAAAATCGGAAAATTGTAAAAAAAAAATAAAAATTTATAAAACGATCCAAATTTACGTTTAGCTTATTCTCCATCATTTGCTGATTCCAAAAACATATAAATATGTTATATTCGGATTAAAAACAAGCTCTGAAAATTAAATATATAAAAATTATTATCAAAATTAAATTGTCCAAATCAATTTAAAAACACTTTCATCTTATTCCTTGTCGGTTCCTGATTCCAAAAACATATAGATATGATATGTTTGGATTAAAAAAACACGCTCAGAAAGTTAAAACAAAGAGAGGTACAGAAAAGCGTGCTATCCTTCTTAGCGCAACTACTACCCCGCTCTTCTTGTCAATTTCACTGCCTTTGCCATGAGCGGTGGCCTGACGATGCTACGAGTAAAATGGCATTGCGTTCAGTTTCATTCTGTGAGTTCGACAGCTACTTGACTAAATATTGTATTTTCGCCTTACGCGACTTGTTTTGGTTTTTTTACAGTAGTGTCCCATCGCTTGAAAATGTGGGTCGCTACCTCCTAGTGGAAAGCTAGCAGCAATGAAATCGCGCTACCCAGGTGTGTGTGAGGTATTTTACGTGCCACAGTGGCGACATGGGGGTGGAACATGGATACCGTCTCTGAGTCTGCACATAACCTTGATCCATTTGTGGCAAGAAGACTTGACTACGTTTTTAGTAGCTTAAGTGTGTTTGAACAGATTGTTGATTGTGACATAATCTCTGTTGCGACGTCGGACCACAGAGGCTGTAGTATTCATATTAAACTATCTGATGTCGTTAGAGGAGAAGGTTATTGGAAATTTAATAATTCTCTGTTGCATGATGTGAGCTTTGTTGATCAAATGAACAAAATGTTTGACACACTTCAACTTGATGTTGAAGAGGATTGTCAACTTGGTTGGGAATTATTGAAAATGAGAATCAAGGATTTTTCCCAAAATGTTAGTAAGTTTAAAAGTTTTGAAATTAAAAGTGATGTTGCAAAACTGTATGGTGAATCAAATGAGTTGGATAAAACCCTTGGGATCTCCCCTGACTGTATTCAAACGCAAGGTAAACGGCAGAAGGTCAAGCTGCAGTTAGAACTGTTAGAGCAGCGTAACTCTCGTGCAGCACAGGTGCGGGCAAAAGTTCAATGGATCGAGCAGGGTGAAAGGAACACACCTTTTTTTCTTGGGTTAGAAAAGCCGAGAGCAAAATCAACAAGTCGCGTAAGGCGAAAATACAATATTTAGTCAAGTAGCTGTCGAACTCACAGAATGAAACTGAACGCAATGCCATTTTTCAGCAAGACCGTATACTCGTAGCATCGTCAGTCCACCGCTCATGGCAAAAAGGCAGTGAAATTGACAAGAAGAGCGGGGTAGTAGTTGCGCTAAGAAGGATAGCACGCTTTTCTGTACCTCTCTTTGTTTTAACTTTCTGAGCGTGTTTTTAATCCAAACATATCATATCTATATGTTTTTGGAATCAGGAACCGACAAGGAATAAGATGAAAGTGTTTTTAAATTGATTTGGACAATTTAATTTTGATAATAATTTTCATATATTTAATTTTCAGAGCTTGTTTTTAATCCGAATATAACATATTTATATGTTTTTGGAATCAGCAAATGATGGAGAATAAGATAAACGTAAATTTGGATCGTTTTATAAATTTTTATTTTTTTTTACAATTTTCAGATTTTTAATGACCAAAGTCATAAATTCATTTTTAAGCCACCAAGCTGAAATGCAATACCGAAGTCCGGGTTTCGTCGAAGATTACTTGACCAAAATTTCAACCAATTTGGTTGAAAAATGAGGGCGTGACAGTGCCGCCTCAACTTTCACGAAAAGCCGGATAGACGTCATCAAAGACATTTATCAAAAAAATGAAAAAAACGTT
>NW_027129743.1:24069-44069 GCF_037325665.1 Littorina saxatilis | reverse complement strand
TTTGGTCAAGTAATCTTCGACGAAGCCCGGGGTTCAGTATTGCATTTCAGCTTGGTGGCTTAAAAATTAATTAATGACTTTGGTCATTAAAAATCGGAAAATTGTAAAAAAAAAATAAAAATTTATAAAACGATCCAAATTTACGTTTACCTTATTTTCCATCATTTGCTGATTCCAAAAACATATAAATATGTTATATTCGGATTAAAAACAAGCTCTGAAAATTAAATATATAAAAATTATTATCAAAATTAAATTGTCCAAATCAATTTAAAAACACTTTCATCTTATTCCTTGTCGGTTCCTGATTCCAAAAACATATAGATATGATATGTTTGGATTAAAAACACGCTCAGAAAGTTAAAACAAAGAGAGGTACAGAAAAGCGTGCTATCCTTCTTAGCGCAACTACTACCCCGCTCTTCTTGTCAATTTCACTGCCTTTGCCATGAGCGGTGGCCTGACGATGCTACGAGTAAAATGGCATTGCGTTCAGTTTCATTCTGTGAGTTCGACAGCTACTTGACTAAATATTGTATTTTCGCCTTACGCGACTTGTTTTGTTTTTTTTACAGTAGTGTCCCATCGCTTGAAAATGTGGGTCGCTACCTCCTAGTGGAAAGCTAGCAGCAATGAAATTGCGCTACCCAGGTGTGTGTGAGGTCTTTTACGTGCCACAGTGGCGACATGGGGATGGAACATGGATACCGTCTCTGAGTCTGCACATAACGTTGATCCATTTGTGGCAAGAAGACTTGACTACGTTTTTAGTAGCTTAAGTGTGTTTGAACAGATTGTTGATTGTGACATAATCTCTGTTGCGACGTCGGACCACAGAGGCTGTAGTATTCATATTAAACTATCTGATGTCGTTAGAGGAGAAGGTTATTGGAAATTTAATAATTCTCTGTTGCATGATGTGAGCTTTGTTGATCAAATGAACAAAATGTTTGACACATTTCAACTTGATGTTGAAGAGGATTGTCAACTTGGTTGGGAATTATTGAAAATGAAAATTCTTCGTTGTGTGTGTGCCTATACACACACACACACACACACACACACACACACACAAACACACACACACACACTGACACATATATTCACACACACACACACACACACACACACACACACACACACACACACACACACACACACACACACACGCATTGCTATAAATATAAACGCACAATGGAATGCAATGTTTTTATTGGTGCTCGTATAAGGATTTTACAACCCAGCAAGACCAACAGAGGCCAAGGTACCATGCAAGACCAACTGTTACAGAGGTCAAGGTACCATGCAAGACCAACAGAGGTCAAGGTACCATGCAAGACCAACAGAGGTCAAGGTACCATGCAAGACCAACAGAGGCCAGGTACCATGCAAGACAAACAGAGGCCAAGGTACCATGCAAGACCAACAGAGGCCAGGTTACCATGGAAGACCAACAGAGGCCGAGGTACTATAATGGAAGAGTGTATTGGGCGAATGAGCTAAGCACTTTGTCTTAAAAATAGAAACTGTCGCTTTCTGTTAAGTTGTGTGTGAACTGAATTAGAATAACATTTCATATTTCGATCGATTATTTAGGGTTTTCCTTCGTTTGAGCCATGCACGACTACACCTAATGTTTAGGCGGTTATGAAAGCGTGTGTTCAGTCCAAAAAACAAAACTAACTGTAATGAGTCGACACACAAACGTCACTTAAATTTTGACCGACATATGACATTTGACGCATAACAAAAAAAGTCGACAAATAAAAAAGAGAAGGAGAAGGGGGGGGTGGGGGGGGGGGGGTCGAAGGGTGGGGGGGGGGGGGGGGGGGTTGGGGCAAAGATGCGCTGTGTCGATCTCCCGTGGTTCCCTACAGGCGGCCCTGAAGCTAATTACGCGCAGCGTTGCTGATACAGAGTAGCATAATGACTACTTTCCAAAAAGTCGGGGGCTGTGATAGGAGAGACATAATTCGAAGAACAATAATACTCCTCGGGCGAAGTATAAATAAGTATCTGCACAGTGATACAGCGAGAGTCGGCTGCACACGCGGCCAGGCATTCGTCTTTACTGGCAACTTGTAACTCCCCGCCGGAGTTACCCATGAAACTGTTCGGGTAGGTAAGAAACTCGTTCTGCTGATCGGCCACAGAGCAAGCTGAAAAACAAGCAAAGCACAGCGATACTTCTCCTAGACATAACCAAGCTAAGGAAAGGTCACTCTCGCGGAAAATCGGTAGTCCCCAAAACAGGGGGACAAAATAACACGCTTTCACCTTGTGCTGTTTGGCAGTTCGAATGTGTCTTTTGCGTTGTTTTTGGTGTTACAAAATGACCAACGATTAAAAAACAGATATCGGCCTCGAGGTGCATCTCAATTTTGAAGAATTCGTAGCCTTATTTTGTTGAATATCTTTTCGTCAAAACATACTCACGATCATCAAGACTTGAAAAATAGTGTGCCCCCTGCTGAAAAGACGATTGTTTGGTAATTCTATCGTTAATCTTACCGTTCTGATCACTTACATTAGCACGGGCGTGAGCGGAAGACTCCAAACTGCAGATGAAACACAGCAACCTCGCTACTTCGCAGCCATTTTGAACGATCTCAGTCAAAAACTTTTTTTATTTTTTTATCAAAGGCTTACGTAAACTCATGCCGTCAAAAGATGTTCGAGTTTGTTTTCGCAACAACGTTTATGAAGTGGATCTACAAACAATAAAACCACTGTAATCCGGAAAATGTCTTAATTCGCTGAGTAACAAATGTTTCTTTCATACGTTAAATCGGGAAAGCCATATATATCTAGCCTCATTAAGAATTGTTCCTAAACCTAAAAATACACTAAAGTCTTTTTCAAAAACATTAGTCTGTTTCAAAGACTTTCAGCAATGTTCAACATTACAAATCGAGATAACTAGACACATCGAAAGAACTTTTGTTCACAGAACAGTTTTCCAAATCACCAATCATTGTGTGAAACTTTTGTTACAACTTTCTTTCACGAAGTGTACGTATTTTTCTAGCAATAGGCGTGTCCCCTGTTTTGAGTGAACACTGTTTTCGTGGTGCACTACCTGTGTTTAAAAAAAAAAGAAAAATAAAACAAAGTACACAGTGGCCATAATTTCTCTTTATTTGAATGAATTTCAACTTCAAAAACATTGTTTTAGAGTACAGATTAAAAACAATCATTGCATGAAGAATAAAAAAACCCAGTTGGTTATACCTACTTCTTCTTCATTGCATGAAGATACCGAAAGCCAGTCAGCACAGGCAGACAGTACACGCACACACACACACAAACACACTCATACTCACGCACTCGAACACACACACACACACACGCACACACACGCACACACAAACACACACGCACACACACACACGCACACACGCACACACACACACACACACACGCGCGCACACACACACACACACACACACACACACACGCACACACACATACACACACACACACACACACACACACAACACACACACACACACGCAGACATTACGTCACATCACGTCACATCACATCACGTCACGTCACATCACATCACCACATCACATCACCACATCACATCACCACATCACACCGCATCACATCCCATCACATCACCACATCACATCACCACACAACACCACATCACATCATCTCATCACATCATCACATCATATCACATCATCACATCACATCACATCATCACATCACATCACATCACATCATCACATCACATCATCACATCACATCACATCACATCATTACACCAAACAATGACGCACATACAGACTTGCTGAGACACAAACAAATACCACATATCTACCTAATTCACACTAACCTTTCAACACAAATCTACCTAATTCACACTAACCTTTCAACACAAATCTACCTAATTCACACTAACCTTTCAACACAAATCTACCTAATTCACACTAACCTTTCAACACATATCTACCTAATTCACACTAACCTTTCAACACATATCTACCTAATTCACACTAACCTTTCAACACAAATCTACCTAATTCACACTAACCTTTCAACACAAATCTACCTAATTCACACTAACCTTTCAACACAAATCTACCTAATTCACACTAACCTTTCAACACAAATCTACCTAATTCACACTAACATTTCAACACAAATCTACCTAATTCACACTAACCTTTCAACACATATCTACCTAATTCACACTAACCTTTCAACACATATCTACCTAATTCACAATAACCTTTCAACACATATCTACCTAATTCACACTAACCTTTCAACACATATCTACCTAATTCACACTAACCTTTCAACACATATCTACCTCTGACAAAGCGTATTTACCGTTCAACGCATATCTACCTGTAGCAACACATATCTACCTCTAACAAAGCGTATCTACCTTTAACCACGCACATTTACCATACAACGAATATCTACCTAACGACACATATCTACCCAACAACACACATCTACCCAACTACACGCATCTACCTAACAACGCACATCTACCCCACATCACACATCTACTAAACTACAAACATCTACCTAACAACACACATCTACCCAACTACACACATCTACCCACCTACACACATCTACCCACCTACACACATCTACCCAACTACACGCATCTACCCAACTACACACATCTACGCAACAACGCACTTCTACCCAACAACACATTTATACCAAATTACACACAACTATCCAACAACATACACCTACACATATCTACCCAATAACACACATCTAACCAACAACACACATCCACCCAACAACACACATCCGCCCAACACCACACATCTACCCAACAACACACATCTACCCAACAACACACATCTACCCAACAACACACATCTACCCAACAACACACATCTACCCAACACCACACATCTACCCAACAACATACATCTACCCATCTACACACATCTACCCAACAACACACATCCGCCCAACAACACACATCTACCCAACAACACACATCTACCCAACAACACACATCTACCCAACAACACACATCTACCCAACAACACACATCCGCCCAACACCACACATCTACCCAACAACACACATCTACCCAACAACACACATCTACCCAACAACACACATCTACCCAACAACACACATCTACCCAACACCACACATCTACCCAACAACATACATCTACCCAACAACACACATCTACCCATCTACACACATCTACCCAACAACACACATCCGCCCAACAACACACATCTACCCAACAACATACATCTACCCAACAACACACATCTACCCATCTACACACATCTACCCAACAACATACATCTACCCAACAACACACATCTACCCAACAACACACATCTACCCAACAACACACATCTACCCATCTACTGTACACACATCTACTCAACAGCAGATCTATCCAACAACATACACATTCCAAACAACACACATCCACCAGACAGCACATTATCTTCCCAGCAAAAGACATCCACCTACAACAAACACTCACTGTCCACACAGACGTCCTGTCCATTAGAGTAGTAGTAGCCGGGAGTACAGAGACACTTTCCCTTGAAACACTCAGCGTTGATGCCGGCAGGGCAGTCCACGTCATAGTCACATGATCTTTCCAACCAGGGCTGTTCTGAACAGCACACACACACATAATTTCATTTCATAATTATTTGTTGCTGTTGTCATTACATTTAGTCAAGTTTTGACTAAATGCTTTAACATAGAGGGGGAATCGAGACGAGGGTCGTGGTGTGTGTGTGTGTGTGTGTGTGTGTGTGTGTGTGTGTGTGTGTGTGCGTGTAGAGCGATTCAGACCAAACTACTAGACTGATCTTTATGAAATTTGACATGAGAGTTCCTGGGAATGATATCCCCGGACGTTTTTTTTCTTTTTTTCGATAAATACTTTTGATGACGTCATATCCGGCTTTTTGTAAAAGTTGAGGCGGCACTGTCACACTCTCATTTTTCAATCAAATTGATTGAAATTTTGGCCAAGCAATCTTCGACGAAGGCCGGACTTCGGTATTGCATTTCAGCTTGGTGGCTTACCAATTAATTAATGACTTTGGTCATTAAAAATCTGAAAATTGTAAATAAAATTTTTTTTTTTATAAAACGATCCAAATTTACGTTCATCTTATTCTTCATCATTTTCTGATTCCAAAAACATATAAATATGTTATATTTGGATTAAAAACAAGCTCCGAAAATTAAAAATATTAAAATTATGATCAACATTATTTTTTCGTTAAAAACACTTTTATCTTATTCCTTGTCGGTTCCTGATTCCAAAAACATATAGATATGATATGTTTGGATTAAAAACACGCTCAGAAAGTTAAAACGAAGAGAGGTACAGAAAAGCGTGCTATCCTTCTCAGCGCAATTACTACCCCGCTCTTCTTGTCAATTTCACTGCCTTTGCCACGAGCGGTGGACTGACGATGCTACGAGAAAACGGTCTTGCTGAAAAAATGCATTGCGTTCAGTTCGACAGCTTGACTAAATGTTGTATTTTCGCCTTACGCGACTTTGTTTTTATATTTAGTCAAGTTTTGACTAAATATTTTAACATCGAGGGGGAATCGAAACGAGGGTGTGGTGTATGTGTGTGTGTCTGTGCGTGTGTGTGTGTGTGTGTGTGTGTGTGTGTGTGTGTGTGTGTGTGTGTGTGTGTGTGTAGAGCGATTCAGACTAAACTACTGGACCGATCTTTATGAAATTTGACATGAGAGTTCCTAGGTATGAAATCCCCGAACGTTTTTTTCATTTTTTTGATAAATGTCTTTGATGACGTCATATCCGGCTTTTCGTGAAAGTTGAGGCGGCACTGTCACGCCCTCATTTTTCAACCAAATTGGTTGAAATTTTGGTCAAGTAATCTTCGACAAAGCCCGGACTTCGGTATTGCATTTCAGCTTGGTGGCTTAAAAATTAATTAATGACTTTGGTCATTAAAAATCGGATAATTGTAAAAAAAAATAAAAATTTATAAAACGATCCAAATTTACGTTTATCTTATTCTCCATCATTTGCTGATTCCAAAAACATATAAATATGTTATATTCGGATTAAAAACAAGCTCTGAAAATTAAATATATAAAAATTATTATCAAAATTAAATTGTCCAAATCAATTTAAAAACACTTTCATCTTATTCCTTGTCGGTTCCTGATTCCAAAAACATATACATATGATATGTTTAGATTAAAAACACGCTCAGAAAGTTAAAACAAAGAGAGGTACAGAAAAGCGTGCTATCCTTCTTAGCGCAACTACTACCCCGCTCTTCTTGTCAATTTCACTGCCTTTGCCATGAGCGGTGGACTGACGATGCTACGAGTATACGGTCTTGCTGAAAAATGGCATTGCGTTCAGTTTCATTCTGTGAGTTCGACAGCTACTTGACTAAATATTGTATTTTCGCCTTACGCGACTTGTTTTATATTTAGTCAAGTTTTGACTAAATATTTTAACATCGAGGGGGAATCGAAACGAGGGTCGTGGTGTATGTGCGTGCGTGTGTGTGTGTGTGTGTGTGTGTGTGTGTGTGTGTGTGTGTGTGTGTGTGTGTGTGTGTGTGTGTGTGTGTGTGTGTAGAGCGATTCAGACTAAACTACTGGACCGATCTTTATGAAATTTGACATGAGAGTTCCTGGGTATGAAATCCCCGAACGTTTTTTTCATTTTTTTGATAAATGTCTTTGATGACGTCATATCCGGCTTTTCGTGAAAGTTGAGGCGGCACTGTCACGCCCTCATTTTTCAACCAAATTGGTTCAAATTTTGGTCAAGTAATCTTCGACAAAGCCCGGGGTTCGGTATTGCATTTCAGCTTCGTGGCTTAAAAATTAATTAATGACTTTGGTCATTAAAAATCGGAAAATTGTAAAAAAAAAATAAAAATTTATAAAACGATCCAAATTTACGTTTAGCTTATTCTCCATCATTTGCTGATTCCAAAAACATATAAATATGTTATATTCGGATTAAAAACAAGCTCTGAAAATTAAATATATAAAAATTATTATCAAAATTAAATTGTCCAAATCAATTTAAAAACACTTTCATCTTATTCCTTGTCGGTTCCTGATTCCAAAAACATATAGATATGATATGTTTGGATTAAAAAAACACGCTCAGAAAGTTAAAACAAAGAGAGGTACAGAAAAGCGTGCTATCCTTCTTAGCGCAACTACTACCCCGCTCTTCTTGTCAATTTCACTGCCTTTGCCATGAGCGGTGGCCTGACGATGCTACGAGTAAAATGGCATTGCGTTCAGTTTCATTCTGTGAGTTCGACAGCTACTTGACTAAATATTGTATTTTCGCCTTACGCGACTTGTTTTGGTTTTTTTACAGTAGTGTCCCATCGCTTGAAAATGTGGGTCGCTACCTCCTAGTGGAAAGCTAGCAGCAATGAAATCGCGCTACCCAGGTGTGTGTGAGGTATTTTACGTGCCACAGTGGCGACATGGGGGTGGAACATGGATACCGTCTCTGAGTCTGCACATAACCTTGATCCATTTGTGGCAAGAAGACTTGACTACGTTTTTAGTAGCTTAAGTGTGTTTGAACAGATTGTTGATTGTGACATAATCTCTGTTGCGACGTCGGACCACAGAGGCTGTAGTATTCATATTAAACTATCTGATGTCGTTAGAGGAGAAGGTTATTGGAAATTTAATAATTCTCTGTTGCATGATGTGAGCTTTGTTGATCAAATGAACAAAATGTTTGACACACTTCAACTTGATGTTGAAGAGGATTGTCAACTTGGTTGGGAATTATTGAAAATGAGAATCAAGGATTTTTCCCAAAATGTTAGTAAGTTTAAAAGTTTTGAAATTAAAAGTGATGTTGCAAAACTGTATGGTGAATCAAATGAGTTGGATAAAACCCTTGGGATCTCCCCTGACTGTATTCAAACGCAAGGTAAACGGCAGAAGGTCAAGCTGCAGTTAGAACTGTTAGAGCAGCGTAACTCTCGTGCAGCACAGGTGCGGGCAAAAGTTCAATGGATCGAGCAGGGTGAAAGGAACACACCTTTTTTTCTTGGGTTAGAAAAGCCGAGAGCAAACTCAACAAGTCGCGTAAGGCGAAAATACAATATTTAGTCAAGTAGCTGTCGAACTCACAGAATGAAACTGAACGCAATGCCATTTTTCAGCAAGACCGTATACTCGTAGCATCGTCAGTCCACCGCTCATGGCAAAGGCAGTGAAATTGACAAGAAGAGCGGGGTAGTAGTTGCGCTAAGAAGGATAGCACGCTTTTCTGTACCTCTCTTTGTTTTAACTTTCTGAGCGTGTTTTTAATCCAAACATATCATATCTATATGTTTTTGGAATCAGGAACCGACAAGGAATAAGATGAAAGTGTTTTTAAATTGATTTGGACAATTTAATTTTGATAATAATTTTCATATATTTAATTTTCAGAGCTTGTTTTTAATCCGAATATAACATATTTATATGTTTTTGGAATCAGCAAATGATGGAGAATAAGATAAACGTAAATTTGGATCGTTTTATAAATTTTTATTTTTTTTTACAATTTTCAGATTTTTAATGACCAAAGTCATAAATTCATTTTTAAGCCACCAAGCTGAAATGCAATACCGAAGTCCGGGTTTCGTCGAAGATTACTTGACCAAAATTTCAACCAATTTGGTTGAAAAATGAGGGCGTGACAGTGCCGCCTCAACTTTCACGAAAAGCCGGATATGACGTCATCAAAGACATTTATCAAAAAAATGAAAAAAACGTTCGGGGATTTCATACCCAGGAACTCTCATGTCAAATTTCATAAAGATCGGTCCAGTAGTTTAGTCTGAATCGCTCTACACACACACACACACACACACACACACACACGCACAGACAGACAGACAGACAGACATACACCACGACCCTCGTCTCGATTCCCCCTCGATGTTAAAATATTTAGTCAAAACTTGACTAAATATAAAAATGATGGAAAGTGTAAAAGATGATAAATGACGAATTGTTACAACGCAAGAATATATTATTCTCGTCCAAAAAACGTATTTTGCTGATTTGTATCAACAGAAAATTGATGAGGGAAACATGAGCTTGAAAATTTACACTTTTTTGGATGGAACAAAGGTTTTAAAAATAAATGATCAGCAGAAAGACAGTTGTGAAGGGGAAGTGGTTGAAGGAGAAGTTTTGTCAGCTCTAAAGCGTATGAATAATGGTTCTGCGCCTGGAATCGATGGATTAACAGTTGAGTTTTATAAGTTTTTTTGGAGGAGCCTAAAAAGGTATATACTTGCGTCTTTTAACTCTGCTTTTAAGAATGGAACTCTATCTAATTCACAGTGTAAAGCCGCAATTACACTGATTCATAAAGGAAAGGATTTGTCAAGAAATGATTTAAAGAATTGGAGACCTATTTCACTGACCAATACAGATTATAAGTTATTAGCGAAATGTTTAGCTATTCGGCTCTCTGATGTTGTTGGGACGGTTGGCCTAGTGGTAAGGCACCCGCCCCGTGATCGGGAGGTCGTGGGTTCGAACCCCGGCCGGGTCGCGAAGGCGAAATTTTTTTTCACACGTCAGTTGCGGGCTTTCAATCCCGAAGGCTATTTCCGAGTAGCTACGAACGTAAACGGAAGTTCCGATGTGTTCGGATGCTTATCGATTTGAGTTGTCGTTCGTGTCTCGCTGACCCAGTACACGGTAGCGCTGGAATGAGTGCAATCCGAGCTACGAACTTTGCCGATTGCAATCTAGAAATGATCGTCACTGCTGCAGGGTCAATGTGTGAATTAATAGGATAGAGCGAAAAGAATGCACTCAGCACTCGCTCAATCCATGCTGAGGCTCATAAACTCCCAGCCTGCAGAACATCATACAGACAGCAGTCTTTCTTTCCTCGCACCATTGGCGAATGGAACGCCCTCCCACCACAGGCAGTATCCTCAGCCTCGGACATTTTCCTCTCACTGATTGTCAATCATCGGTTTGGATCAACCAGCAGGTAAGTTATTGTTTTTAAAATCCAAGACATGACCATTGCAAACGTGGCCTTTGTAGAACTGAGCAAGATTCATCTGTTGTGTATGTCATGTGTGTGTTACTGAGTAACTGGGTGTGACTGAGTCACAGAGTGTGTGCTTGTTGTGTTCTTATTTTTTTTACTCAAGTTTAGAAAATGCTTGATCTTTAATCTATATGCACAGAATCAAATGTTGCTGTATCAGTGTATGAACTATGGTTGTAAAAGAATAAACAAAACAATTACTGAATTAGTGAGTGATTTGGCTCTGATAGTGAAGTTGAAATAGTACTTATTTCATTTTCAAGACATGTTAATAGTTATGTTAATATTGTTATGGTTTTTTTCAGGCCTCCCGAGAAACCAGAGGTGATGTGCATCATTCATACAGCTCCTGTCTTTCAGTTTACCTTTAAACATGGATACATGTACTGGAGAGGTATCAGGATGACTTGGCATGGCGCTTTACATTACAGACTACCCCTGAAGAGTAAGTTACACATTTATAAGGTATTGGTGATGCCAGATGGTAGTCTGTAGCTATAAACATGCATGTACTGATGTAGATCATTCAGCAGTCTTTTGTTCTTTGTAAATTGTATTACATTTACAAGTACTTTGTAGATGAAATTATTCATACATTTGAAGATGCATAGTAATACTGTGCATGGCAATTCACTAATTGGTATGATGTACTTTGTATACATAATGGTACAAATATCTTTATTTTCTCTCTCCTTCCCATCTTAAAGTTTGTTGCAACCCTATACTCATAAAGTGCATTATGCTGTTTGTATGAACATTGATTTGAACTATTGTGATGCAAGAAAGTAAAACATGAAATAGCTAGAATGAAAGATTTACTCATTACTGGAATTATTTTAAATACAGTCAGTCCTTTCCTTGGCTCACAATCACAGATGTGGCCAGTTTTTTTTTATAGTTTTTTTAAATTTGTTACATGGAATAAGAGTTATATAATATAGTAAAACGTATCAACACCCTGACTGCCCCTGCGCAGTGTTAGAATTTTCTGAATGACTTCACATCACATTTCTCAACAAAACTGTAAGGTGTCAACGCTAAATAGGGAATGTGTGTGGGATGAGGGTGCTGTCAATTAAAAAAATAGTAAATTTCCATCACATTCCAGAAAAACCGCTCACATCAGCAGCATAACAAGATATCATGTCGTTAGAAAGGTTCTTGTGAGGAAGTCTTTTTAATTTTAATGATGAAAGATTCTTTTTAATTTTAATGATGAAAGTATATAAATAAATGGTTTTCACAGGAAGGAATGATGGCACCTGTAATATTACAGAACAATGTTTACAGTTTAGTTAATAGTTGTCACTGTCAGTATCACCCACACCATTCTCCATCCCACTGATTGTGTGAAGAACAAGTACATGTATTACTTCCTACCTACCTTCCGGCACCCCCACCACACACCCTCTTCTCAATACCAAAAACATATCCCTATCAGCGCACAGCAAAGTCTGAATGTGCTCAGTAATACATTTTCTTTATTTTCCAGGAAGTGAGGTGCCGAGATATGACGTGCAGGCAGCTTGCAGAGTGGTGCCTGGCTTTGCTGAGGATGATGATCAGATTCAGTCCATTCTGTGCTGACAGAGCTACCAGAACTGACCCACGCTGCTGGCATGACCTTTACAGCTGCATTCAACACTTTACTTTTACGCTGGTAACTTTACGGTTGCTCTCTCTCGATTGAGCATTTTTATTTTAACTAAGGGGAAAAAGTAAATGCCTCTGCAGAGATTCGAACCTAGGACCTTGAGATTTTCAGGCCCATGTCCTAACCACTAGTTTTTTTTATTGTAAGATGGATATATGTCTAGTGGATGCAGCTACATGTACAAATGTGCCAAATTAGAACTTGCATTCTCAGCCTATAGTTTTCTTGGGCCATTCATGTGAGTACTAAATATTGTGAATGCATTGGTATTCCTAGACTATCACACATGTGAGACTGCCTTTTCTTACTTTTGTGAAATGTGTGAACTCACTTTGTTTACCTCTTTGTGTTAATAAATGCAGTTTATCAGTTACCTCTGTTGGTTTCTTCTGCAAGTATGTCAAATGGCCCACACACACCCTCATGCGCACACACACACAGACACGCACAAAATCAGATCTCAAGTGTAAGTATTCTTTTTGCAGTTTTATTTTAATGCCCATAATCAGTCAAACAAATAATTATATCATCACACTTGCACCTAAGCTTAAAGTAGCAGTCCTGCATACATGTGTAATGTGTAAATGTTTCAGGTCACCATCTGTCCTGGCTTGAACATGCAATAAGAACACCTCTACACAAACACACGTACAGTCAACTGGCTAGCTGCTTCCCTGTAAGGCATATTTGTCTATGAATTAATCGATTTTCCGCAGACAGCAGCCAGGTAGTGGATCTTTAGTATATGTCCAAGCAGACGGTTGATCTTATTACAACACATCAAGGAAATATTTAAAAAAAACTGATTCCAAAATCTAACCTTCCAAAGTTCATAATCAATAAAGAAGAATGGTATGTTACTGGAACCCTTTATTTATGACTTAAGGCAATGTGCGGCAGTAAAATTACCAAACTTAAAGGTACTGAACTTGTCAAATCCAGGTGCACGGATCCCCTGGGGCTTTTAGTCATACCTCAGGCAGCTATCCGTTAGAAGAACTACCAAGTTTCATTGACTTGCACCCAAAGAGTCAAGAACTGCGATTTTTTTACGAATTAATTTCGGACTCTGTCCCGGCTGGTCTTGACCTATTTTTGGATCTAAATTTAGATCAGGTAGATCACCACATCATGCACAAAAAGACATGTCACTGCAAACTATGTCAGACATCATCATGAGTTTGTGTAAAACAAAATGGAGGCCGGAATCACTCATTTGAATCGAACTCCGACCAAACACCACGTAATAACTAGGTTAATTTATGCACTCGCGTGAACAAGAAACTACTGTCGAGCTTCACAGATGTCGTCGTTGGGTAGTTTTGGGTTTGTTTTACTACCATAGGAGGATTTTTGAACTGTAAATGCACTCAGCTGCAACAAAAACGCAAAACTAAGGCTGTGAGCTGCATTGTGCCTTTAAACTTGAAGAATATCAATCAATCAATCAATGAGTCTTATATCGCGCATATTCCGTGGGTACAGTTCTAGGCGCTCTGCAGTGATGCCGTGTGAGATGAAATTTTATACGGCCAGTAGATTGCAGCCATTTCGGCGCATATTTACCTTTCACGGCCTATTATTCCACGTCACACGGGTATAGGTAGACAATTATTAACTGTGCCTAAGCAATTTTGCCAGGAAAGACCCTTTTGTCAATCGTGGGATCTTTAACGTGCACACCCAATGTAGTGTACACGGGGGAGAGGTTCGGACACCGAAGAGAGTCTGCACACAAAGTTGACTCTGCGAAAGAAAGACCCCATCTTGCCCCTTGAAATAAATGGGGAAGCTGTAGAACAGGTCTCTTCATTCAAATTTCTCGGCACACTGATCTCTGAAGACCTGAAATGGGACGGGAACACCACGTCCATCATTAAGAAGTGCCAGCAGCGGCTGCACTTCCTGAGACAGTTGCGCAAGTTCCGTATGTCACAGCAAATCATGGCGCAGTTCTATCGCGCAGTCGTTGAGAGCACCCTGTGTTTTTCTATCACGGTCTGGTATGGCAGCACAACTGAGAAAGAGAAACAGCTACTGGAGAGCATTGTGCGGACAGCCTCCAAAATCGCGGGCTGTGACTTCCCTTCCGTTGCCTCTATCTTTGAGTTGCGCTCAGGTCGAAAAGCAGGAAAGATTGTTCGCGACCCCTCCCACCCGGCAAACCACTTCTTCGAGCCTCTTCCATCTGGTAGGCGCTACAGAGCTTTGAAAGCCAGAACTAGTCGCTTTCGCTCTAGCTTCATCCCCCATGCTGTACTGACAACTCCTGCAGTGAAGACGTTGTAATATACTGTAGTTATAGGATTGGGGGGGGGGGTTCTTTTGTTACTTAGTCCTTTCACTGCATTCCATTACTGTTCTCATAACTTGTGATAGTGGAAATTGTCCTTATTTTTTAGGTGCTGGAGTAGTTCTGTGATGGTAGTAGTTTTGTGCAATGCGACTCTAAGTTCAGGTGCTTGAGTAGATCTGTGATAGTCTGTTAATACTGTTGTTTTAAACTGTCTAGATCATGATTATATAATTTTATGTGATGATCTGACTAAATGATAATAATTACATGTACTACTTACTTTTTAATTTTAGGTATTGTTCTAGTATTCACTAATGTTGTATTGATATTACTGGCACCCCTTTTAAACTGATATGGTTTTTACGTTTACAAGGCGACGATGTGAATTTGTGATGTAGATATGTGGCTGGTTATGTGTGAGAATGTAAATAATTGTGTGTGTGTGTGTCTGTGTGTGTGTGTGTGTGTGTGTGTGTGTGTGTGTGTGTGTGTGTGTGTGTGTGTGTGTGTGTGTGTGTGTGTGTGTGTGAGTTGTGTCTGTGTGTGCATGACAGTGTAATGTACGTATGTATGCATGCATGGTGATGTGTGTCTGCATATGTGTCTGGTTGGTTTTTATTTTATTTTTACCGTGCCGTGCCAAGATGAAATCCTTTTGCAAAATTGGTGAATAAATATCTTGTATCTTGTATCTTGTAAATTTCCGCCGAACCTGGGATCGAACTCACGCTGACAGCGGCCAACTGAATACAAATCCAGCGCGCGCGCCAACTGAGCTATATCCCTGCCCCTGAATAGTCAAGGAATAACTTGGTTTTCTGGTTAATTCTTGAAGTGACTTATTAAAATGAATGAAAACATTGTGGATGGATATAGACTGCTGTTGCTATGGAATCTAGCATTAACAGTTCTACAGCAACATCATACATCAGAAATTCATAATATTTAAGGATACACATGTATTATATCTACAATCATAAAGAACGTGTTTTTTGTTAAAAACTACAGTTGAATTTAAATTAATTATTGTAATGAATATGCAGTAAGAAATTCGTTCATCCTCATGACAAAAGATATCAAAATTCAACTGTAGTCTGTTGTCAAAAATCATTCTATATGATTGTAGATTGATACATGTGTATCTTTGTGCCAAATATTAGGAATTTCTGATGTATGATGTCGCTGTTAAACAGTTTCCTAGAAATCCAATGTAACGACTGTTTCCAACGGCACTCTACGTCGATCAGTATTCACAATTCTCCGAAAGCGGCGTATGGCTGCCTAAATGGCGGGGTAAAAAGGATCATACACGTAAAAATCCACTCGTGCAAAAACACGAGTGTACATGGGAGTTTCAGCCCACGAACGCAGAAGAAGTATTCACAATTGTTTTATTTATTTTTATGCAGAAAACCAGGTTATTCCATGTATTTTCCGAATTCAATTTTACTGCCGCACATTTCCTTAATGGCACAGTGCAGCTCACAGCCTTCGTTTTGCGTTTTTGTTGCAGCTGAGTGCATTTACAGTTCAAAAATCCTCCTATGGTAGTAAAACAAACCCAAAACAAGAAGAGCAAACGCTGGATCGAGTCACTTTCGCAGTTCTGAATATTATATGAGGCATCAGATGGACAGGAAGAAATTGCTATTCACAACACAATGAGTCACGTTCACATAAAATTTGAGCCCGGTCACTTTTATAGTTTCCGAGAAAAGCCCAACGTTAAGTTGTGTGTTGCCGAACAGAAAAGGCTAGTTATCTCCCTTGTTTTTCTGATAACGTTCGTAAAAGGCTACAGATGTAAATACTTTGATGTAAAGAATAATCCTACAAAGTTTCAATCACATCCGATGAACTTTGTCAAAGATATAAAATGTCTAATTTTTCCTTTGACGCTGACCTGTGACCTTGAAAAAGGTCAAAGGTCAACGAAACCATCGTTAAAGTGTAGAGGTCATTGGAGGTCACGACTAAACAAAATATGAGCCCGATCGCTTTGATAGTTTCCGAGAAAAGTCCAACGTTAAGGTGGTGTCTACGGACGGCCGGCCGGCCGGCCGGCCGGCCGGACAGACTAACACTGACCGATTACATAGAGTCACTTTTTCTCAAGTGACTCAACTACCCAATGACGACATCTGTGAAGCTCGACAGTTTCTTGTTCACGCGAGTGCATAAATTAACCTAGTTATTACGTGGTGTTTGGTCGGAGTTCGATTCAACTGAGTGATTCCGGCATCCATTTTGTTTTACACAAACTCATGATGACGTCTGACATAGTTTGCTAGTGACGTGTCTTTTTGTGCATGATGTGGTGTGATCTAAATTTAGATCCAAAAATAGGTCAAGACCAGCCGGGTCTGAGTACGAAATTAATTCGTAAAAAAATCGCAGTTCTTGACTCTTTGGGTGCAAGTCAATGAAACTTGGTAGTTCTTCTAACGGATAGCTGCCTGAGGTATGACTAAAAGCCCCAGGGGCTCTGTGCACCTGGATTTGACAAGTTCAGTACCTTTAAGAAAATGTAAGATTTACTGAACTTTGACCCAGCAGTTTTTGTAAGTGGACAGGCCTTAGTTTTATTTCGGTGGCATAATTCAATGCGCTTCGTCAAAATGTCTTGAACTGAAAACAAAAGCAGACGCAAGACTTATGGTCAGTTGGAGTTGTCTCCCGTACTCCTAACTTGAATGTGCTGCAGACAGGTGTACCCAAACAGCTCATATCACAAACGGTTTGGAATTCCCAAAAACGCAAGATCCGCACTGCACAACTTCAGTTCAGCGCTCGGTCACTTTTTGAAAATGTGTATCTTGAGAGAAAAATATAGAATATTGCACCGTCCAAAGGAATGGAGTTCTTATGGGACAATGACAGCGCTCAGTTCAAAACGATAGGACAACTTTTTAAATGAGGCAGGGCCGGACTACCGGGGGGGGGGGGGTGGGGGGGGTGGGGGTTATGGGGGTTGCGCAACCCCCCCCCCCCCCCCCCCCCCTAGCCTAAACATGTACCTCAATTATTTAAAAAAAAATTTATGATTGTTTATTTTATGCCGTTTAATGCAAGGAGCGACCATTTTCCTATCTCAGAATATGACCTACCCATCAGCTTCCACAATATAGGGGCTCTGCCCCTTGACCCCGCCAAGGGGAACATCCCCCTGGACCACCACTGGCAAACCCCCCCCCCCCCCCACTCCTCTTAGCCTAGTCCGGCCCTGTGAGGCGTAGCGGGCCTTTAAAACATTGACAAAAATGTACAATAGCAACAAGTTGTAATGCTCAATACAACCAATACTGAGTGGACATTTACAATACTGGGAAACAGTTCTTTTTGTCCGGTGATCCTCTGCGGCTGTTGCTGTAGTTTCCCCATCGATCATAGCTGGACTTGGATAGCACTGCTTTTCATCCACATTCACTGGCCAGGTCTTCGTCATCTTCAGTCACTACTGACAAATGAATGAGAAAGGAACGGATCTTAAACACAATGACAAGAACAAGTCTAAGTATGAGTATAAAGGAATAAGTTGTGTACTGTTTGTAACTGACACACATACACACACTAAACCCACATAAATGCCAAGAGCTTAAACATTCTTTTTCCCTGGTAGACAAGTTCAAATAAAATCCCCCGACTCCCCCCCCCCCCCCACCCCCCCCCCCCCTCCCCTACTGCGTCTGATTTTTGTTGGAACCCCAAAGACAGTGATTAAGTGGATTTCCATTATAGTCAAGGCTGTTTTCAATGTAACTTGTAAGCTACAGAACATGTAGTGATGTACACACATACAACTTTAACTTGTCTACATTGTATACATGTCTGTCACCATATTTGAATACATTCAGTTCACTAATTCAGTCAAAATTTCACTGAATGTAAAACGACATATTATTCTAGAAAGATATCAATGCCACTGTCCTACATTATCATAGGAATCATGTGTGTCAAGTTCTATTATTATTTTCCTTTTAAAGTTTTACGCTCTCTGTGCTCTACACACATGCATAATATGTTATACATACTCAAAAAAGGAAAATAATAATAGAACTTGACACACAGTTTCATTGAGATAATTATATCCTGACAGTGACAGTGTTTACTGCAATGCATTTTGTTTTAATCAAACATACACACTGAAAGTCATGCGCTTCTAGTGATCACCATACTGGTGAAATAAGGCTAAGAGCTTGCGGTTTGGAGTCTAAGTCAGTAGGTGTTCATTATTTTATTATTATCCCTGAACCTGAATTATAAAAAAAAAAACACCACTCTCTCACAGTCTTGCTCACAGTCACACACGCACACCTCCACATGAGTTATTCTGACCAGAACTTGAGAATGAGAGAGAGAGGGGAAGGAAAAAACACACTGTATGTCATAACACTGACACTGACAGTTGTACATAATAAAACCTTTTACCTGATTCGTCGCTGGCCATGCAGCAATCGGTTGGCTTTTTCAGCTGAGAGGAGACCTGCAATAAAATAATAGATGAAGTACCAATCATGAGAACATCACTTTCAAAATGGTGAGTACTAGCAGAGCAGTAGAACCATTGATTGCCTTTCAAAGAAACGCACTGTAACCAGCCAGCCTGGGTAAGTCAGCAATTTGATTCTTGAACTAGCCTCCAACCTGTTTGCATTATATTCCGAGAAGGTTATCTATTTTTAATTCTAGCATTAAAACATTTGACCAGCACTAGCTTTGATTTTTTATTCACTGTCTTGGAAGTTGGATTCAATCTTAAAAAAAAGAATTTTTAAAATAATTATTATGACTCATGCATCTCGAATTGGGTCAAAAAGAGGTTGCAAAAACATGGCAGTGGTACTCTTCTTCTTCTCCACATTAAAGCTGTGGTCTATTTATGACTTTCCGGGGCTACGAGGTTGAAAAATAGGGATGAAATCATGTACAGAATTCTGTACAGCAAACGCTACCCGAAACCCCACCTATACG
>NW_027129743.1:0-23869 GCF_037325665.1 Littorina saxatilis | reverse complement strand
CCTTTGTAGCTGTGCAATATTCTGTGTCAAAATTCATTTCTTTCATTGTCCATGAGGGATCACGAGATATGGGGTTTTGGGCCACATCATTTGGGTCGACACTGATTTCACTAAAGAGTGAAGCATTGAATTGAGCCAGTGAGGAGAAAGTAGTGCCAAAGTGGGCCTTTTTGTTTTGGACATGATTGTAATGCGGTTGTAGCTCCTCTTTTGTTGAGTTTTGCACTGTGTTGGCTCGAACATTGTAATCTGCGCAGCACTTACGCCGCCACATGTCAAGAGGGAGGAATCCTGCTTGGTGGTATACAATGGCCTGCTTTGAATGCCTTGGGTGTCCGAGGGCAAGCCGAAGGGCACGACATTCCGCTGACTGTAGCTTATCAAGCCATTTTCGAGCCGACGAGAAGTAGGCCTCCTGTCCATATGATAGTCTTGATCTTATAAGAGCTCTGGTGATGTTTGTTAGAATAACTGGGCACTTTGCCCATGGTTGGGCAGCCAGTATTTTAAGAAGGTTGATGGTCTTATTTGCTTTGCTCAGAAGATACTTTAAGTGAGCAGTCCATAGTCCATTTGAGGTGAAAAGTACGCCCAGATATTTCACCTGCTGACTGGGTGAGACAACAGATTTATCTAGTGAGAACTGTATCTTTTCTCGATCTTCCAGTTTTCGGTTTGTAAAGACAACGAATACAGTTTTCTCGGCAGAGAGAGTGAAGCCATTCTCCCGCATATAGTTCGCAATGTTATCTATAGCTGTTTGCCACTCTTTAGAGAATTTGTGTTCTGTTTTATAGGTTTTGTTTTGATACTCTTTGCATAGAGCAATATCATCCGCATAAAGCGTCAGTTCGGCTCCATGTGTTTTAATTGTCGATATGTCATGCAGCATAATGCTAAAAAGCAGTGGTGCTATTACTGAGCCCTGTGGCACTCCCATGTCAACTTTGCGAGTGGATGATTTGGCACCTTTATAATCAGTTTGAAAGGATCTGTTCAGTAGAAAGCTTTTTATGTATTGAAACATATTACCACTGATGCCTAATTGCTTCAATTTGAACAACAATCGTTGGTGCCATACCGTATCGTAGGCTTTTTTGATGTCAAAAAAGACAGCAAAGAGAGACTTCTTGCGTGAGAGAGCTTTCTTAATTTTGGAGGACAGTTTTACAATGTGATCCGAGACACCCCTGCCTCGACGGAAACCGGCTTGGCACAGGGGTATTACCTTTTTTCTTTCCATTTCATCTTCTAGTCTGGATTTTAGTATTCTTTCATATATTTTGCTCAGATGGGAGGTCAGAGATATAGGGCGCCAGTTGGAAGGGTCAGCTCTTGGTTTTCCAGGCTTTAAAATGGGGATCACAACAGCCTCTTTCCAAGCTGAGGGAATCAGGCCAGACTTCCAGCATGTTGAATAAAAATCCAGTAAAAGATTTAATCCTTGGTTTGGTAAATGTTGTATGACCTGATAGTTTATTGGATCAGAACCACAGGCGGATCGGACTTTTGTCACCGATGCTATAGCCGTTTTCAGTTCTTGAATGGATAAGGGAGCATTTATTTTTAAGGAAGGGTTGAGTTCTGGGTCGTTTAAGTCCTGTTTATCCTCCCACTTCTTACGGAAGAGTTCCTGCTCACATAACAGTTTATCTGTTTGGCTTGCTGCTGCAAAAATATCTGCAAACAGTTCTGCTTTTTCAGGAAGGCTTTCATATTTTTTTCCTTCGTGCATAAGAGGACGTTCAGCCTGCTTGTGTCTGCATTTGAATTTCCTTATTTTAGTCCAAATTTTTCCAGCATCTCTGTAATCGCTCACTTTGCTGGACATGTTTTCAAAATATTTTTTTTTTGCCTTGTCTATAATTTTGTCACATTGTTCTTCAGTTGATTTCATATTGTTGTGGTTTTGTGCAGACCTGAAGCGATCATACTTCTCTTTTGCAGTTCTTTTTAACCTGATGGCTGTTCTGCATTCTTCTGTCCACCATGGGCTCTGATCAGTTCTACTGGGTCCGATAAAACCACCTTTGGCTACCTCTACCCCTGCTGAATCTATGGACAGCACATTGTGTTGCACACCCCGAAAAAGGTTAAGAGATTCCGACAGCTTCTCTCCAACAAGCTCAAAAAAGACAAAAGAGGGCTCAAACAACCACTCTGACGCTGACGCCAGTGTCAATAACCACAACGCAGCAGTGCCCTCAGAAGACGGGAACATTTCACCTTCCCAAAGCACAGAAGGCGATGACATTTTTAAAACTCAACGCCGCCGTCAGCGGAAGAAAAAAGCACCCATTGCTAACAGTGATGCCGGACAGGCTCTGCCTCAGCCACAGTCAAAAGTCTCACAACCAGTCAAAACTGGGCCCCATAGACACACAAAGTCAAAAAAAGTGACACCAAGTCTTCCTCCAACCTTTGCACAATACCCAGTCATTCTCACCAACGCGGCTACAGGTCCAGCTATGTTCTCGAAACTTGGGCCATCACTCCAGTGTCGTGTTTTGGTTGACGCGGTCGGTCAGATAGAAGGTGTACGACCTCTGCCCTCGGGCAAATTCTTGATTGCCTGCTGCAATGAAAAACAACAACATAAACTTGCCAATCTCACCAGTCTCGCTCAAGTGCAAATAAGATGCACTATACCAGAGGCAACAACGGAAGGTGTCATCAGACCCATCCCACTCTCTGAAGACCTTGATAAACTTCAACAATCTCTTGAGAAAGTAAAATCTCTTCAGCGGTTAAAAAACCAGAAGGGGGAACTTACTCAAGCTGTCAAAATCACTTTTTTAAAGAAAACGCTACCAGATACAGTGAAGATAGTGAAAACCTTCTTTGCTGTCGAACCCTATGTGGCCCCAGTCAGAAGGTGTACTAAGTGCCAGAGATTGGGACATGGCTCCAAACAATGTAAAGCCAGACAAGACAAATGCCCAAGATGCGGTCAAAAGAAAGACCACCCAGTTGACAACTGTCCAAATGACAAACACTGCCTAAACTGTGGCGGTCCCCACTCGGCAGCTTACTTAGGCTGTCCTGAGCTAGTGCTCCGAAGAACAGCAAACAAAATCCGAGCAGCCAAATACATCCCATATGCAGAAGCAATAAGAAGAGCAAAGTTTGAAATAATGAAAAAACAAAAGAAAGACCCAGATACATCTAATGACTCTGATTCAGAAGTCGATGAGTGCTGGGTGCTGAAAATGGCAGGGGGGAAAAGTGCTCCTCGCGGTGCCAGCAAAGCAAAGAGAAACCTGGCTACCTCCCCAGCTTTCGTGGCTGAGATTGAAAAACAGGATTATAGCACTATCTGGCCAGAACCAACAACAAGCCGCATACGCACAGGAAATCAAGGCGGACCAAGCAACCCTCGTAGTGAAAACCCCATTTCAGAGCAAAATATCGCCCGCCAGAGACCTGGACAAAGAACTGACATAAACCCTATTAATAATGAGTCTACTGTTGCCCAGAAACTAAAATCAACACACAATGTAAAAAAGGCCCCCACAAAAGCAGCAGACAAAACAAAGACAAACAAACAGCCAACAACAACCAATGAGAAAAAGGTTGCTGATGCAGAATCTCAAACTTCCCCCACACACGATTATGATGACTTGTTCATGGATGAACCAAAGTTGATGATTGTTGAGGAGGATGAAACACAAAACACACCAAAGCCACAGTCCGAAGACTGCCTCAGACAACATATTTTAAAAGAAAGCTATGCAAAGATGAAGATGATGAGCGCCGAGAACTGCGGTGAGGTGTTCAAATTCGTCACTGGCATCCTAGCTGCACTTATTGAAGCAAAAACGAATGAAAGCCCCGAAAATGTTCTGACACTTCTGACAGGGCTATATACTGAAATATTTAAGCCAAAGGAAAATCCAACTCCACCAGCCTTAAATAAGATACTTTCCACTCAATGCGCTCTTCTCGGCATTCAGGGAGGCAGATCTGTAACAGAGTCTCAACCCCTTGACAACACAATGACATAGAGAGTTGAGGGGCAGATCAAACGGTCACAACAGACTTTAGGTCTTCTGTGATTGAAATGGATTCAAGAATAAATATACTGCAGTGGAACTGTCGTTCCCTTAACACTGCTCTACCGTACCTTATTAATTATCTTAACCAAAACAACATGTTCAATGTATTATTGATACAGTCCCCACTCTGTCATGCGGGAAAACTCCCCTTCATATCTGGTTTCTTTTACCCACCCGTCACAGATTATCAGGTTGATGATACGAGCGGAGCACAAACTATCAAGTACACAGTAACCTATGTCAGAGACAATCTGAAGTACAATGTTCACCCAACCCCTGTTCCGGCCGACACAAAAATACATTCAAACCTAGTTGAACTTCTGCTGAATGATGGCCCATCCATCTTCTTATTAAACATATATAACAGAAACATTACCAAAGGCCCGATTTTCAGCTGGCTCCCAGAGCTCGACGGAAGACGCACCTGGGTGATCGGAGGAGATGTTAATGGCCGAAACCCCCTGTGGGATGCCAACTTCCCCGATCAGACATGTGCCGTGGGAAAGAGCCTTGCCACCTATATAACGCAATCAAATGTGTACTTACTAAATGACGGATCAGCAACCAGAATACCCGATATCTCAAACCAACACCCCTCCGCCATTGACATAACCTTGGTTAGTCCCACTCTCGGATTAACAACGGACTGGTGCGTTGTGTCAGATAAATTAAAAAGCGACCACTTACCAATCATGATATCCATTATTGGGAAATCACCACACACAGAGCCAGGTCCAAAAACCTTAAAATACAATTATAAAAAGGCGGACTGGGCAGTTTTCAAGGACGCTGTCACTAAGTCTGCCGATGCACATACCCTCTTGGATGGCAATCCAGAGTCCCAAGAAAGTATCGACAACAAATATAAACAGCTAAGATCAAACCTGCTGAATGCAATGGAATTGTCAATCCCCAAAACAATACAGACAGACAAAAGCCGCTAGACCACATCACAAACAGAACTCTACAATACACAGGTTTTTGCCCACACACACACACAGAGAAGCCGTATATATATATGCATATCTGTATCTATAAATATATAGAGATAGGTGAGAGTGTATTTTTCGCGTGGCTATAAATTGATTCGACCTTTTCACTTTGACAGTAAGAACAACTTACGGGTGCAAGGGAAGCGTTGTGGACAGCGCAGTGGACAGCGCAGTGACATTCTAAAAATAGTAATAGTAACTTAGAACTGAACGGGAAAGCCACACGAAGGAAGGGAGATAAACGCCAAACACTGGAGAAGATAAGGAAGAGTTACTTATAATGGTGAAATGAACACAAAAACGAAAATGAGTTCAGCGCTGCGCGCTGAGAGCACGTGTTGAAATATCTCATCGATGATATTGTGTCCGGGGTGTAGCTGAATACGGTGTCCAAATTTGAAAAAGATCCACCGAGAACTTTGGCGTTGTGATGTGGTGTAGCGGCTATGGTGTGTCGGTATGGGGGCCCGGGTAGCTGAGGTGGAACCAAAATAGCTGAGGTGGAACCAAAATCGGTTCCGCGCTGCGCGCTGAGAGCACGTGTTGAAATATCGACCAGGTTGTGTCGTGTCCCGGGTCTACCTGAATATGCCCACCAAATTTGAAGCAGATCCATCGAGAACTTTGGCCGTGCATCGCGCACAGACAGATACACAGACAGATACACAGACAGACAGATACACAGACACACAGACACACAGACACTAGTCGTATATATATATAGATTTATAAAAAATATGTTTTTGTAATCAGAAAATAATGCGATTTTCAGACTTTTAATGACCAAGCTCATCAATTAACTCATCATTGTAAGCCTCTAAGCTGATATACAAGACCATAGTCCGGCCTTCACCGAAGATTGCCGAACAATTTGATAAAAAACAAGAGGCGAAGCCTTCAAGGCTCACGTAAGAAATCGACAAACAGTAACACAAACTCAATCACTCCGTCACACACACACACACACACACACACACACACACACACACACACACACACACACACACACACACACACACACACACGCACACACACACACACACACACACACACACACACACACACACAGTAAGCATAGGTGAAACTATGCAAGAAAGCGAGACCCTGGATCTGCCAAGAAGTCTCGGCCCGCTCACAATAACAATGACCGAGACTTTCAGTAATTCCTTTGCGTGACGTCTAACCCTCTTACGTCATAATGTGACGTCTTCAAATAGTTTCTATCACACACGTCGAACACTTTTGACCGAGACTGACGTAATCCATAGACTCGGAAATGTTAAAGTTTCTACCACAGACATACACACATACATACATACATACGCACGCACGCACAGACAGACAAAGTTTATCATCGCATAGGCTACACTTACGTGAGCCAAAAATGAGGGCGTGACAGTGCTGCCTCAGCTTATAAAAACACCAGATATGACGTCATTAAAGACATTTATCGGAAAAAGACAAAAACGCCTGGGGATATCATACCCAGGATCTCTCATGTGAAGTTTCATGAATATCGGTCCAGTAGTTTTCTCATAATCGCTCTACACACACACACACACACACACACACACCACATGCACCACCACCCTCGTCTCGATTCCCCGTCTATGTTAAACATTTAGTCAAAACTGAACTAAATGTTACAAACAACAACACGCTTACACAACAAGATTGACAACCAAAACGTATACACATTTGAAAACCTTTGCTTTCGTCAATGTCCATTTTCGACAATTTTTCTATTTATTCCGCCCTCTTCAAAAATGCTCTCTCTCTCTCTCTCTCTCTCTCTCTCTCTCTCTCTCTCTCTCTCTCTCTCTCTCTCTCTCTCTCTCTCTCTCTCTCTCTCTCTTTTTGTTCTCTCCCTCTCTCTGTCTCTCTCTCTCTGTCTCTCTGTGGCTCTCTCTGTGTCTCTCTCTGTCTCTGTCTCTGTTTCTCTCTCTCTCTCTCTCTCTCTCTCTCTCTCTTTCTCGCCAGAGACTGTTTGCCTCTCGCAAATAAAAACAATAAAAAACTATCAAACACACAAACCAAAAGAAATGTCCCATTGTTTCAGCCTACTGCTATCCTCCCTGTCAAAATGGAGGACGATGTACTCGACCCGGCGTGTGCACGTGCCCTACCACCTACTACGGATCGCTATGTCAATACCGACTGTCATTCGAAATAACATCTACAGAAACACCTACTGAAACCTCTACTGAAACTTCTACCGAAACTTCTACTAAAACTTCTACCGAAACATCTACTGAAACCCCCACTGAAACCTCTACTGAAACAACTCCCACCACAAGCTCTACCCCCTGCGCGGAAACAGGGAACGACGACAAAGAAGAAAATAATGATAATGAATGTGACGATCACTCTGATGATGATGACGATGACCATGATAATGAGGATGACGATGACCATGATGATGACGATGACCATGATGATGAGGAGGAGGAGGAGGAAGAAACTTCTACCGAAACCTCTACTGAAACCTCTACTGAAACCTCTACTGAAACCTCTAATGAAACCCCTACTGAAACCTCTACTGAAACCCCTACTGAAACCTCTACTGAAACCCCTACTGAAACCTCTACTGAAACCCCTACTGAAACATCCACTGACACCCCTACTGAAACCTCTACTGAAACCTCTACTGAAACTTCTACCGAAACATCTACTGAAACCCCTACTGAAACCTCTACTGAAACCCCTACTGAAACATCTACTGAAACAACTCTTACCACAAGCTCTACCCCCTTCGCGGAAACAGGGAACGACGACAAAGAAGAAAATAATGATAATGAATGTGACGATCACTATGATGATGATGACGATGACCATGATGATGAGGATGACGAGGAGGAGGAAGACGATGAAGAAGAAGATGAGGAAGATGAGGAAGATGAAGAGGAGGCGGAGGAGGAGGAAGAAGAAGAAGAAGAAGAAGAAGAAGAAGAAGAAGAAGAAGACGATGGGTCATTTTGCGATGCCACATGGGGTACGTAACAATAGACTGGAAAGTATTGTTAAAGCTTTGACTGAAGCTTAGAAAATGAGTCCCGCTGTGTCTAAAAGGGCACAACGCGCACTAGTTAGATTACTGTAATATGTAAGCACTATCAAAATGCAAGTCAACAATGTCCTCGCACAACAAGTTGCATGTAAGCCTTGAGCGATTATTCTTAAGAATGAATTTGTAATAATGTAGTTGCCTCCCTTCAAGTAAGGAAAAAGCACGGACCATTGAAACACAAGTTGCAGTTGTCCCCCTCACTTTAGATACCTTGCTCCTGAGGTTTTAGTTTTTTACGTTTAGTCAAGTTTTGACTAAATGTTTTAACGTAGAGGGGGGAATCGAGACGAGGGTCGTGGTGTATGTGCGTGCGTGTGTGTGTCTGTCTGTGTGTGTGTGTAGAGCGATTCAGACTAAACTACTCGACCGATCTTTATGAAATTTGACATGAGAGTTCCTGGGTATGATATCCCCGAACGTTTTTTTCTTTTTTTTTGATAAATGTCTTTGATGACGTCATATCCGGCTTTTCGTGAAAGTTGAGGCGGCACTGTCACGCCCTCATTTTTCAACCAAATTAGTTGACATTTTGGTCAAGTAATCTTCGACAAAGCCCGGACTTCGGCGTTGCATTTCAGCTTGGTGGCATAAAAATTAATTAATGACTTTGGTCATTAAAAATCTGAAAATTGTAAAAAAAAACTTTTTCTATAAAACGATCCAAATTTACGTTTGTCTTATTTTCTATCATTTGCTGATTCCAAAAACATATAAATATGTTATATTTGGATTAAAAACAAGCTCTGAAAATTAAATATATAAAAACTATTATCAAAATTAAATTTTCCAAATCAATGTAAAAACACTTTCATCTTATTCCTTGTCGGTTCCTGATTCCAAAAACATATAGATATGATATGTTTGGATTAAAAACACGCTCAGAAAGTTTCAAACGAAGAGAGGTACAGAAAAGCGTGCTATCCTTCCCAGCGCAATTACTACCCCGCTCTTCTTGTCAATTTCACTGCCTATGCCGTGAGCGGTGGACTGACGATGCTACGAGTATACGGTCCTGCTGCGTTGCATTGCGTTCAGTTTCATTCTGTGAGTTCGACAGCTACTTGACTAAATGTTGTATTTTCGCCTTACGCGACTTGTTTTTGTTTGCTGTCCCAGTTCTTATGTTTTTGGTTTTGATCATCAATGATGATGATGCTATGGATAGCACCCACATCCCACACGACTCGGCTGGGCGTTAAGCAAACAAACAAACAAATCAAATGCATGAAAAAAGTCAATTGACACCATCAATCCAGGTTATTATGTAAATCTGCATGTTCTAAAACATCATCAACTAATCGCAATAAGGTTGAGACACGTCTACCTTGTATATACCCAACTTGATCCTCACTCACAACATTCCAAAAATGTGTTTGTTTGTTTGCTTAACGCCCGGCCGACCACGAAGGGCCATATCAGGGCGGTGCTGCTTTGACATATAACGTGCGCCACACACAAGACAGAAGTCGCAGCACAGGCTTCATGTCCCACCCAGTCACATTATTCTGACACCGGACCAACCAGTCCTAGCACTAACCCCATAATGCCAGACGCCAGGCGGAGCAGCCACTAGATTGCCAATTTTAAAGTCTTAGATATGACCCGGCCGCGAAATTTTTTTTCACACGTCAGTTGCGGGCTTTCAATCCCGAAGGTTGGTTCCGAGTAACTACCAAAGAAACTACAATGGGAAGAAGGATAACTTCCTCATTGGGCATGCTTAGAAATGAGAATGGCTAAATACGAGTTATTCCCCTTTTCTACATGCTGACCAGGCTGTCTCCTGCTTTGTCATGACTAGTACAGTCGATCTTTCTCATGCTGTGACTTGCTTTATTTTCACATTTTCGGTATTTAAAACAGCAAACACACACACACACACACACACACACACACACACATACACTGAAGAAGTTTCCATTCTGATTCGGTTATTTTATTTGGTGCTATATGTTTGCTTCACATTGTTTCTTCTTTTACATTGCTAAACACATCCATAATGCATGCATGGCTCATTCGAAAGAGGGCAACTGAATAACTGATGCCCAATAGCAATAAATACTGAACAACTGAACAATAAATAGCAATAAATGATGACAGCGCCAAGTTTTTAAGTACAAAGTGAAATCATGTGACTGGACAAAGGCACAATTACAAAATACAAATAAAAAAAATCGAGGCTCATTTTAAATTAAGTTCTCAGCTCATGGGGAAGCATAAGGTGACCCTAGAAACCGAAATTAGGAGACCTCCCGCCCCCAGGGCAGACTACAAAAAAAAGGGGGGGGGGCTAATTTGTGAAAAAGTATAAAAGGAATCGAAAACTGTATACATGTATTTAGTTAATACCCCAAAAATTGTATAGTATATACAATGTCAGACCCTAAAGAAAGTTTGTTAGTCTTTGCTTAGGCAAAACAAAGCAAAATAGCCTGTTTACGGTATCCCGACCAACCCTATTTTTCTAGACCAACCCTAGACTTTTTTTTTTGGCATTTGGAAAAAAAGAAAAAGAAAAAAAAATCAATTTTGTTCCTGTTTTTTTGCAAAATAATTTAAAAAGATGGTTATAAAATTTTTTTAAGAAAAGCCGACCTACCGACCCTCTTTTTGTGTGCCTATGTTACTGTAAACAGACTAAAAGGTACATCAGAAACAACACACCAGGGAGGGTCCAAAATTGTATCAAAATATAGATGGTAGGGAATTCAAAATAAAAAAGACAATAGACAAAACATGTACTTCGGCTCATAGAGCCTTCTTTAATTTTTGACTAAGTCCATGCTCCGAGAGTCCTTTTTTTAATTTTGAATTGCCTACCATCTATTTTTTTTATACAATTTTGGACCCTCTTTGTACGGAGAGAGTTGGCAATTGTTAATCACATTCTCTCATCTCATTGACTCTCCTTCAGCTCCTTGGTAACATGCGTTCCCGTCTCTGCCAGGATTGGACACAGCAGCAGATAACCGGTAAATATGTAACAGGCATAAATGGCAAAATAGCTCGCCTCGCCTGATAATATATGAGACAACTGTTCTACTACAAAGTCTTTCTTGGGAGGCTTGGCTAATTTACTCGCTCGTTTTACACGGGGTTCCATCGTTTTCTTTTCTAATCGGAAAACCTTGCTCCTCAGTTTGTTGACCTTCTGCCAAAGTTCCGCTTCACGAGGGGATGGGGAAGATGACGACTTTGATGCTTTACATCCTATGTCCTCCAGGATCGCCTGAATGTCATCTAAAAAAGAAAACACACATAAAATAACATAACCATAACAAGTTACAACCTGGAAGAAATTAAAACACGTGTAATTAAATCACAAAATGAAAATAAACAATAGCGTAGGAAGGCAGGCCAGAAATGAAGTGTATTAGCAACTATGGATACGATGTGGAACAATGATGGAATTGACCTTGTTTGGTACTGAATGGGTGAGGCCATTAGAACTGTACCCACGGAATACGCGCTATATAAGCTTCATAGTGATTGATTGATTGATTAGGACAACAGTACCAGGTAAACTCCTCACACACCATGCCTCTTTCTTTCTTTCTTTATTTGGTGTTTAACGTCGTTTTCAACCACGAAGCTTATATCGCGACGGGGAAAGGGGGGGAGATGGGAATAGAGCCACTTAATTGTTTCTTGTTACACCATGCCTCTAACAGGATATGTTTCCCATCTTTACGTGTTGGAACTACAGGTACAATTTCATCCATCCATGCATCCGCCCTATACAGCTTCTTCTTCTTCTTCTGCGCTCGTGGGCTGAAACTCCCACGTGCACTCATTTTTTTTGCACAAGTGGAATTTTACGTGTATGATCGTTTTTACCCCGCCATTTAGGCAGCCATACGCCGCTTTCGGAGGAAGCGTGCGGGGTATTTTTGTGTTTCTAAAACCCACCGAACTCTGACATGGATTACAAGATCTTGTGCTTGCGTGTACACACCAAGGGGGATAAGTCACTAGCAGGTCTGCACATAAGTTGACCTGGGAGATCGGAAACATCTCCACACTTAACCCACCAGGCGGCCGCGACCGGGATTCGAACCCTCGACCTTCCGAGTTAATAGACCGACGTCTTACCACCCCGCCACAGCGCCCGTCACCCTATACAGCAATTATCAACTATGTAATGGATGGGTTTAAACATTTTTTGATGTCAGGGTGTTCTTCATGGTTAAAAATCTCTTACCTGGTTGAACAATTTGTGCATCAGGCGACAGGTCGGTGCTGGCTTCATTTGTAGCTACCCTTTGCGATGGTGGCTTCCTCCCACTAGCAACCTGCAAATGCACAGCTCTTTAACTGACAAACTCACAACCAACACCCAGTCACAATGAAACAATTCTCCCAATTTCATGGCATTGGTCTTAGGCCACACAAAAAAGTGTATGTTTCTCGTAAGGCAAAACAAAAAATAATCTGTTTACAGTATCCGGACCGACCCTATTTTTTTCCCACCGGCCCTAGACTTTTTTTAGGGCATTAAAAAATGAAATTAAAATATTCAGATGGCTAAAATACAAAAATAAAAAGCCGACCTACCGACGCTATTTTTGGGGGGCCTATGTTACCTTAAACAGACTTTTTTTGTGGCCTAACATGACTAAAGGTGGAGATTTTTTTTCTAAACTTTTTTTTTTTAAACCATCTTTTTAACTTATTTTGTTGAAAAACAGGAAAACAATTGATTTTCGAATACCCCTTTTATTTTTGAAAATGCAAAATAAAAGTCTAGGGTCGTCGGGAAAACATAGGTAGGGTCAGGTGACCAGAAACATACAACTTTTTTGTTGTTGACGCCGACCCTATACTTTTTTTGCCATTTGGGGCTGTTTTTTGGCAAAATAAGTTCATCATATCATCATAATCAAGACGTCGATCCAAAATAAGTAACTTTTTTTGTTGGCCTTATCATTTTTTTGCGCTAAATGCAAACAGGCATTATTTGATGGGAACAATGCTGTTTTTTTTCAATTCTTACATCAGCCTCAAACTTGTCATTACTCAACCTGCATTTAATAGTGTGCTTCATTGGTTTGCAAAAACCTAAAACCAATAAATAAATAACCTTCGGTGGTGGATTGGGCACTGCAAACAATGTCGGGACAGCATTCCACACAAGTGATCCTCTCTGCAGGATTGTTTTACTGGTTGGCCTCAAAGTGATCAGTACAAAGCTTGAGACCTTGAACATCAGCTGGCTGCAGCTTTTCAAAGTCCTCTCGCCTTGTGAATTGCATCCATATTCTGCACCTAGTTTGACAATAAAAACAACAATGTTATTGTTAAACTAAGCAAAAAGGAAAGACAAAAAATAAATCAGATCTTCAGTCTAAATCTAACGCTCTGCCTGAACGCAAAACGGATGAGTGATGTACCTTTGTACTGTAGTTTTCCCGTAAGCA
This sequence comes from Littorina saxatilis, assembly GCF_037325665.1. NCBI lineage: Eukaryota > Metazoa > Mollusca > Gastropoda > Littorinimorpha > Littorinidae > Littorina > Littorina saxatilis. Next base: position 10,338 of record NW_027129743.1, on the reverse strand, counting down.
AGGTTTGATAAAGATTTCGGCAAATATGCCCACGGGTAGTTTGTCATCAAGTGTAAACTGTTGTTTTGTACTGACTGCTGACTCACACTCACAGTCGTAAGTACAGTGTACACAGGCACAGGTACACACGCAGACACACGCGTACATAGTACAGCTAGTACAGAAATCTCAGGATGAACCGATCCATGCTATGTTTGTAATATTTCATTTGCATATTAGTTCTATAAATACTGTAGTATCATAGCAGACAAAAATGCCCAGAGACAGTTGGCTTATCTGAGTGAGTTGACTCGAGCCATTGCATTCTCATTCTGAAGAAGGTAAACCTGATGAAATAATCACTGCACAACCCACCTTTTTTCTTCTTTAGGGAACTTGTGGAAAGTTTTCCCGAAGCAGCTCTGTTTGTAACGGGCGTTCTTGCAACAAAAAGCCGAGCACAATTTACCACCACCTCGCACGCGATCGGTACCTACGCGATCCGCCATTTTGTTTTCGCCGTCAGCATGTGACTAGGGACGATAACCCACAAACACTTTTTCGCATTTTCTTCGCAAGTTCCACGTCTTCCTTATGTACAGTGTTTGTAACTACGAACGTAATCGGAAGTTCCGATGTTTACCAAGTCAAAGAGCCGAGTCGAACACTATCCTTGCGTCATCCAGGGAGATACTGTACAGATCTCTGCGTCATCTTTGACTTTGCAAGCAGCTTCGGAGATTTCAAAACAACGTTTATGCCCCAAAAAAGATTGTGGGCTCTTTTTTTTCCTCCTCAAGTTATTTTGGACGTTGAGCGTGGTTTGTCAGACCTATAGCGTTTCGGTTTTTAGTCAAGTTACAAAATGGCAGTCCAAGGCGAGGAGCGAAGGTGATCAATTCGGAAAGAATCTCCAATGATGTTTGCTAATGCGAGAGAATTGGGACGGGCGAACCATTGCATATTAACCAGAGGTAAGTTTCCATGTTTCGTTTTAGTCTTTGCGAGTATGTGTTGCAACATGTGTCACTCCGCTCACTGTCACTGACAGTCACTGAGTGTCAGTCTCTGACAACAACATTGGATGCATGTACCTGTACGTGTATGTAATTCAGGGTTCGTACAGAGTCCTTGAACCCTGGAAAACTCCTTGAAAATTGGAAAACCTTTTCCAGGCCTTGAAAAGTGCTTGAAAATAGAGTTTTGTTAAATAGTCATTGAAAAGTACTTGATTTTTCCCAATTGTTGCCTATACATTTCGTCAGCAGCTTGTCCTATTTAAAAAAAAAAATGCAACCCCCTTTGTTTTCGTCAAATACAGTACACACATTTTGGGAGAATAAAAGATCGAGTGAAAACGAAAGCAGACGAACTAACTATTACTAGTCACCCGTAGTTGCTTCCCTTCCCGGAAGTTGGCAAGGGAAACAACTACGGAATGACTTGGTGCTTTGCAATAATTTGGGGAAAATCATGTCCTTGAAAAGCATTTATTTGGTCCTGGAAATGTCCTTGAAAACTCCTTGAATTGTATCAGCTCTGCCCTGCAGGAACCCTGGTAATTGTATGTATCCTTGCCTTACGTCAGGTACGAAGATAGTTGCCCTGTACAGGGATTTCCTCATTAATGTGGAGAAGAAGAAGAGTACCACTGCCATGTTTTTGCTACCTCTTTTTGACCCAATTCGAGATGCATGAGTCATAATATTTTAAAAATCCTTTTTTTTAAGATTGAATCCAACTTCCAAGACAGTGAATAAAAAATCAAAGCTAGTGCTGGTCAAATGTTTTAATGCTAGAATTAAAAATAGATAACCTTCTCGGAATATAATGCAAACAGGTTGGAGGCTAGTTCAAGAATCAAATTGCTGACTTACCCAGGCTGGCTGGTTACAGTGCGTTTCTTTGAAAGGCAATCAATGGTTCTACTGCTCTGCTAGTACTCACCATTTTGAAAGTGATGTTCTCATGATTGGTACTTCATCTATTATTTTATTGCAGGTCTCCTCTCAGCTGAAAAAGCCAACCGATTGCTGCATGGCCAGCGACGAATCAGGTAAAAGGTTTTATTATGTACAACTGTCAGTGTCAGTGTTATGACATACAGTGTGTTTTTTCCTTCCCCTCTCTCTCTCATTCTCAAGTTCTGGTCAGAATAACTCATGTGGAGGTGTGCGTGTGTGACTGTGAGCAAGACTGTGAGAGAGTGGTGTTTTTCTTTTTACAATTCAGGTTCAGGGATAATAATAAAATAATGAACACCTACTGACTTAGACTCCAAACCGCAAGCTCTTAGCCTTATTTCACCAGTATGGTGATCACTAGAAGCGCATGACTTTCAGTGTGTATGTTTGATTAAAACAAAATGCATTGCAGTAAACACTGTCACTGTCAGGATATAATTATCTCAATGAAACTGTGTGTCAAGTTCTATTATTATTTTCCTTTTTTGAGTATGTATAACATATTATGCATGTGTGTAGAGCACAGAGAGCGTAAAACTTTAAAAGGAAAATAATAATAGAACTTGACACACATGATTCCTATGATAATGTAGGACAGTGGCATTGATATCTTTCTAGAATAATATGTCGTTTTACATTCAGTGAAATTTTGACTGAATTAGTGAACTGAATGTATTCAAATATGGTGACAGACATGTATACAATGTAGACAAGTTAAAGTTGTATGTGTGTACATCACTACATGTTCTGTAGCTTACAAGTTACATTGAAAACAGCCTTGACTATAATGGAAATCCACTTAATCACTGTCTTTGGGGTTCCAACAAAAATCAGACGCAGTAGGAGGGGGGGGGGGGGTGGGGGGGGGGGGGGGGGGGGAGTCGGGGGATTTTATTTGAACTTGTCTACCAGGAAAAAAGAATGTTTAAGCTCTTGGCATTTATGTGGGTTTAGTGTGTGTATGTGTGTCAGTTACAAACAGTACACAACTTATTCCTTTATACTCATACTTAGACTTGTTCTTGTCATTGTGTTTAAGATCCGTTCCTTTCTCATTCATTTGTCAGTAGTGACTGAAGATGACGAAGACCTGGCCAGTGAATGTGGATGAAAAGCAGTGCTATCCAAGTCCAGCTATGATCGATGGGGAAACTACAGCAACAGCCGCAGAGGATCACCGGACAAAAAGAACTGTTTCCCAGTATTGTAAATGTCCACTCAGTATTGGTTGTATTGAGCATTACAACTTGTTGCTATTGTACATTTTTGTCAATGTTTTAAAGGCCCGCTACGCCTCACAGGGCCGGACTAGGCTAAGAGGAGGGGTGGGGGGGGTGGGGTTTGCCAGTGGTGGTCCAGGGGGATGTTCCCCTTGGCGGGGTCAAGGGGCAGAGCCCCTATATTGTGGAAGCTGATGGGTAGGTCATATTCTGAGATAGGAAAATGGTCGCTCCTTGCATGAAACGGCATAAAATAAACAATCATAAAATATATTTTAAATAAGTGAGGTACATGTTTAGGCTAGGGGGGGGGGGGGGGGGTTGCGCAACCCCCATAACCCCTCCCCCTCCCCCCACCCCCGGTAGTCCGGCCCTGCCTCATTTAAAAAGTTGTCCTATCGTTTTGAACTGAGCGCTGTCATTGTCCCATAAGAACTCCATTCCTTTGGACGGTGCAATATTCTATATTTTTCTCTCAAGATACACATTTTCAAAAAGTGACCGAGCGCTGAACTGAAGTTGTGCAGTGCGGATCTTGCGTTTTTGGGAATTCCAAACCGTTTGTGATATGAGCTGTTTGGGTACACCTGTCTGCAGCACATTCAAGTTAGGAGTACGGGAGACAACTCCAACTGACCATAAGTCTTGCGTCTGCTTTTGTTTTCAGTTCAAGACATTTTGACGAAGCGCATTGAATTATGCCACCGAAATAAAACTAAGGCCTGTCCACTTACAAAAACTGCTGGGTCAAAGTTCAGTAAATCTTACATTTTCTTAAAGGTACTGAACTTGTCAAATCCAGGTGCACAGAGCCCCTGGGGCTTTTAGTCATACCTCAGGCAGCTATCCGTTAGAAGAACTACCAAGTTTCATTGACTTGCACCCAAAGAGTCAAGAACTGCGATTTTTTTACGAATTAATTTCGTACTCAGACCCGGCTGGTCTTGACCTATTTTTGGATCTAAATTTAGATCACACCACATCATGCACAAAAAGACACGTCACTAGCAAACTATGTCAGACGTCATCATGAGTTTGTGTAAAACAAAATGGATGCCGGAATCACTCAGTTGAATCGAACTCCGACCAAACACCACGTAATAACTAGGTTAATTTATGCACTCGCGTGAACAAGAAACTGTCGAGCTTCACAGATGTCGTCATTGGGTAGTTGAGTCACTTGAGAAAAAGTGACTCTATGTAATCGGTCAGTGTTAGTCTGTCCGGCCGGCCGGCCGGCCGGCCGGCCGTCCGTAGACACCACCTTAACGTTGGACTTTTCTCGGAAACTATCAAAGCGATCGGGCTCATATTTTGTTTAGTCGTGACCTCCAATGACCTCTACACTTTAACGATGGTTTCGTTGACCTTTGACCTTTTTCAAGGTCACAGGTCAGCGTCAAAGGAAAAATTAGACATTTTATATCTTTGACAAAGTTCATCGGATGTGATTGAAACTTTGTAGGATTATTCTTTACATCAAAGTATTTACATCTGTAGCCTTTTACGAACGTTATCAGAAAAACAAGGGAGATAACTAGCCTTTTCTGTTCGGCAACACACAACTTAACGTTGGGCTTTTCTCGGAAACTATAAAAGTGACCGGGCTCAAATTTTATGTGAACGTGACTCATTGTGTTGTGAATAGCAATTTCTTCCTGTCCATCTGATGCCTCATATAATATTCAGAACTGCGAAAGTGACTCGATCCAGCGTTTGCTCTTCTTGTTTTGGGTTTGTTTTACTACCATAGGAGGATTTTTGAACTGTAAATGCACTCAGCTGCAACAAAAACGCAAAACGAAGGCTGTGAGCTGCACTGTGCCATTAAGGAAATGTGCGGCAGTAAAATTGAATTCGGAAAATACATGGAATAACCTGGTTTTCTGCATAAAAATAAATAAAACAATTGTGAATACTTCTTCTGCGTTCGTGGGCTGAAACTCCCATGTACACTCGTGTTTTTGCACGAGTGGATTTTTACGTGTATGATCCTTTTTACCCCGCCATTTAGGCAGCCATACGCCGCTTTCGGAGAATTGTGAATACTGATCGACGTAGAGTGCCGTTGGAAACAGTCGTTACATTGGATTTCTAGGAAACTGTTTAACAGCGACATCATACATCAGAAATTCCTAATATTTGGCACAAAGATACACATGTATCAATCTACAATCATATAGAATGATTTTTGACAACAGACTACAGTTGAATTTTGATATCTTTTGTCATGAGGATGAACGAATTTCTTACTGCATATTCATTACAATAATTAATTTAAATTCAACTGTAGTTTTTAACAAAAAACACGTTCTTTATGATTGTAGATATAATACATGTGTATCCTTAAATATTATGAATTTCTGATGTATGATGTTGCTGTAGAACTGTTAATGCTAGATTCCATAGCAACAGCAGTCTATATCCATCCACAATGTTTTCATTCATTTTAATAAGTCACTTCAAGAATTAACCAGAAAACCAAGTTATTCCTTGACTATTCAGGGGCAGGGATATAGCTCAGTTGGCGCGCGCGCTGGATTTGTATTCAGTTGGCCGCTGTCAGCGTGAGTTCGATCCCAGGTTCGGCGGAAATTTACAAGATACAAGATACAAGATATTTATTCACCAATTTTGCAAAAGGATTTCATCTTGGCACGGCACGGTAAAAATAAAATAAAAACCAACCAGACACATATGCAGACACACATCACCATGCATGCATACATACGTACATTACACTGTCATGCACACACAGACACAACTCACACACACACACACACACACACACACACACACACACACACACACACACACACACACACACACACACACACACAGACACACACACACACAATTATTTACATTCTCACACATAACCAGCCACATATCTACATCACAAATTCACATCGTCGCCTTGTAAACGTAAAAACCATATCAGTTTAAAAGGGGTGCCAGTAATATCAATACAACATTAGTGAATACTAGAACAATACCTAAAATTAAAAAGTAAGTAGTACATGTAATTATTATCATTTAGTCAGATCATCACATAAAATTATATAATCATGATCTAGACAGTTTAAAACAACAGTATTAACAGACTATCACAGATCTACTCAAGCACCTGAACTTAGAGTCGCATTGCACAAAACTACTACCATCACAGAACTACTCCAGCACCTAAAAAATAAGGACAATTTCCACTATCACAAGTTATGAGAACAGTAATGGAATGCAGTGAAAGGACTAAGTAACAAAAGAACCCCCCCCCCCCAATCCTATAACTACAGTATATTACAACGTCTTCACTGCAGGAGTTGTCAGTACAGCATGGGGGATGAAGCTAGAGCGAAAGCGACTAGTTCTGGCTTTCAAAGCTCTGTAGCGCCTACCAGATGGAAGAGGCTCGAAGAAGTGGTTTGCCGGGTGGGAGGGGTCGCGAACAATCTTTCCTGCTTTTCGACCTGAGCGCAACTCAAAGATAGAGGCAACGGAAGGGAAGTCACAGCCCGCGATTTTGGAGGCTGTCCGCACAATGCTCTCCAGTAGCTGTTTCTCTTTCTCAGTTGTGCTGCCATACCAGACCGTGATAGAAAAACACAGGGTGCTCTCAACGACTGCGCGATAGAACTGCGCCATGATTTGCTGTGACATACGGAACTTGCGCAACTGTCTCAGGAAGTGCAGCCGCTGCTGGCACTTCTTAATGATGGACGTGGTGTTCCCGTCCCATTTCAGGTCTTCAGAGATCAGTGTGCCGAGAAATTTGAATGAAGAGACCTGTTCTACAGCTTCCCCATTTATTTCAAGGGGCAAGATGGGGTCTTTCTTTCGCAGAGTCAACTTTGTGTGCAGACTCTCTTCGGTGTCCGAACCTCCCCCCCGTGTACACTACATTGGGTGTGCACGTTAAAGATCCCACGATTGACAAAAGGGTCTTTCCTGGCAAAATTGCTTAGGCACAGTTAATAATTGTCTACCTATACCCGTGTGACGTGGAATAATAGGCCGTGAAAGGTAAATATGCGCCGAAATGGCTGCAATCTACTGGCCGTATAAAATTTCATCTCACACGGCATCACTGCAGAGCGCCTAGAACTGTACCCACGGAATATGCGCGATATAAGACTCATTGATTGATTGATTGATATTCTTTAAGGTTAAAGGCACAATGCAGGTCACAGCCTTAGTTTTGCGTTTTTGTTGCAGCTGAGTGCATTTACAGTTCAAAAATCCTCCTATGGTAGTAAAACAAACCCAAAACTACCCAACGACGACATCTGTAAAGCTCGACAGTTTCTTGTTCACGCGAGTGCATAAATTAACCTAGTTATTACGTGGTGTTTGGTCTGAGTTCGATTCAAATGAGTGATTCCGGCCTCCATTTTGTTTTACACAAACTCATGATGATGTCTGACATAGTTTGCAGTGACGTGTCTTTTTGTGCATGATGTGGTGATCTACCTGATCTAAATTTAGATCCAAAAATAGGTCAAGACCAGCCGGGACAGAGTCCGAAATTAATTCGTAAAAAAATCGCAGTTCTTGACTCTTTGGGTGCAAGTCAATGAAACTTGGTAGTTCTTCTAACGGATAGCTGCCTGAGGTATGACTAAAAGCCCCAGGGGATCCGTGCACCTGGATTTGACAAGTTCAGTACCTTTAAGTTTGGTAATTTTACTGCCGCACATTGCCTTAAGTCATAAATAAAGGGTTCCAGTAACATACCATTCTTCTTTATTGATTATGAACTTTGGAAGGTTAGATTTTGGAATCAGTTTTTTTTAAATATTTCCTTGATGTGTTGTAATAAGATCAACCGTCTGCTTGGACATATACTAAAGATCCACTACCTGGCTGCTGTCTGCGGAAAATCGATTAATTCATAGACAAATATGCCTTACAGGGAAGCAGCTAGCCAGTTGACTGTACGTGTGTTTGTGTAGAGGTGTTCTTATTGCATGTTCAAGCCAGGACAGATGGTGACCTGAAACATTTACACATTACACATGTATGCAGGACTGCTACTTTAAGCTTAGGTGCAAGTGTGATGATATAATTATTTGTTTGACTGATTATGGGCATTAAAATAAAACTGCAAAAAGAATACTTACACTTGAGATCTGATTTTGTGCGTGTCTGTGTGTGTGTGCGCATGAGGGTGTGTGTGGGCCATTTGACATACTTGCAGAAGAAACCAACAGAGGTAACTGATAAACTGCATTTATTAACACAAAGAGGTAAACAAAGTGAGTTCACACATTTCACAAAAGTAAGAAAAGGCAGTCTCACATGTGTGATAGTCTAGGAATACCAATGCATTCACAATATTTAGTACTCACATGAATGGCCCAAGAAAACTATAGGCTGAGAATGCAAGTTCTAATTTGGCACAGTTGTACATGTAGCTGCATCCACTAGACATATATCCATCTTACAATAAAAAAAACTAGTGGTTAGGACATGGGCCTGAAAATCTCAAGGTCCTAGGTTCGAATCTCTGCAGAGGCATTTACTTTTTCCCCTTAGTTAAAATAAAAATGCTCAATCGAGAGAGAGCAACCGTAAAGTTACCAGCGTAAAAGTAAAGTGTTGAATGCAGCTGTAAAGGTCATGCCAGCAGCGTGGGTCAGTTCTGGTAGCTCTGTCAGCACAGAATGGACTGAATCTGATCATCATCCTCAGCAAAGCCAGGCACCACTCTGCAAGCTGCCTGCACGTCATATCTCGGCACCTCACTTCCTGGAAAATAAAGAAAATGTATTACTGAGCACATTCAGACTTTGCTGTGCGCTGATAGGGATATGTTTTTGGTATTGAGAAGAGGGTGTGTGGTGGGGGTGCCGGAAGGTAGGTAGGAAGTAATACATGTACTTGTTCTTCACACAATCAGTGGGATGGAGAATGGTGTGGGTGATACTGACAGTGACAACTATTAACTAAACTGTAAACATTGTTCTGTAATATTACAGGTGCCATCATTCCTTCCTGTGAAAACCATTTATTTATATACTTTCATCATTAAAATTAAAAAGAATCTTTCATCATTAAAATTAAAAAGACTTCCTCACAAGAACCTTTCTAACGACATGATATCTTGTTATGCTGCTGATGTGAGCGGTTTTTCTGGAATGTGATGGAAATTTACTATTTTTTTAATTGACAGCACCCTCATCCCACACACATTCCCTATTTAGCGTTGACACCTTACAGTTTTGTTGAGAAATGTGATGTGAAGTCATTCAGAAAATTCTAACACTGCGCAGGGGCAGTCAGGGTGTTGATACGTTTTACTATATTATATAACTCTTATTCCATGTAACAAATTTAAAAAAACTATAAAAAAAAACTGGCCACATCTGTGATTGTGAGCCAAGGAAAGGACTGACTGTATTTAAAATAATTCCAGTAATGAGTAAATCTTTCATTCTAGCTATTTCATGTTTTACTTTCTTGCATCACAATAGTTCAAATCAATGTTCATACAAACAGCATAATGCACTTTATGAGTATAGGGTTGCAACAAACTTTAAGATGGGAAGGAGAGAGAAAATAAAGATATTTGTACCATTATGTATACAAAGTACATCATACCAATTAGTGAATTGCCATGCACAGTATTACTATGCATCTTCAAATGTATGAATAATTTCATCTACAAAGTACTTGTAAATGTAATACAATTTACAAAGAACAAAAGACTGCTGAATGATCTACATCAGTACATGCATGTTTATAGCTACAGACTACCATCTGGCATCACCAATACCTTATAAATGTGTAACTTACTCTTCAGGGGTAGTCTGTAATGTAAAGCGCCATGCCAAGTCATCCTGATACCTCTCCAGTACATGTATCCATGTTTAAAGGTAAACTGAAAGACAGGAGCTGTATGAATGATGCACATCACCTCTGGTTTCTCGGGAGGCCTGAAAAAAACCATAACAATATTAACATAACTATTAACATGTCTTGAAAATGAAATAAGTACTATTTCAACTTCACTATCAGAGCCAAATCACTCACTAATTCAGTAATTGTTTTGTTTATTCTTTTACAACCATAGTTCATACACTGATACAGCAACATTTGATTCTGTGCATATAGATTAAAGATCAAGCATTTTCTAAACTTGAGTAAAAAAAATAAGAACACAACAAGCACACACTCTG
>NW_027129742.1:58137-63511 GCF_037325665.1 Littorina saxatilis | reverse complement strand
AGGGAGAGACAGCGAGAAGGGAAGGAACAATGGGATGACCCTAAACACGGTTCATCTCCCCTGGCTCAACAAGGTTGAGGCTTTGAGGAAGGTGCGTGAGAATGTGGGATGACTGGAATGCCTTTGGGAGTGCAGCGGAGCTCCCCTTTTATGACTCCCTGGCTAATAAGACCCCCACCATTTTTTAACGCCACTTTGATTTGAGACACCCCCCCCCCCCCCCAAAATCACTTTTTTTATTTTTGTATTTTTGTAAAGATCTTTCTGATTCAGATTTTCTGTTCATTATCTCCAGTTTAGAATCCTATATTTATCAGTGCGTGTGTGTGTGTGTGTGTGTGTGTGTGTGTGTGTGTGCACGTGTGTGTGTGTGCACGTGTGTGTGTGTGTGTGTGTGTGTGCGTGTGTGTTAGAGAGATAAGATAAGATAAGATAGGATAAGATAAGATAAGATGAGATATTTCTTTACCACACACACACACACTCACACTCACACACACACACACACACACACACACACACACACACACAGACACACGCACACACACACATACTCACGCGCCCGCACGCACGCACGCATTCCCTCAAACACACGCACACACTCACTCTCTCACTCCAACTCTCAATCTCTCTCTTTCTCTCTCTCTCTCTCTCTCTCTCTCTCTCTCTCTCTCTCTCTCTCTCTCTCTCTCTCTCTCTCTCTCTCTCATTCCCTCCCTTCCTCTATCTTCCACGCTCGTCTCCTGCTCTCTACTTCAACTTGAAATGAACAAAAAAGTATTAATATTATTGTATAAATGGATGCTCACGTTGTTTCCACAAGGCACAATAATGTCATACTGACAATCACCGAAACCAAATTGGCGTTGTCTGTTTGCTCTGTTATAGGTTGGCTAACAACGAGAAGAGTACGAGCACTAAAACTGAAAGCAATGGAATTCAATTTTGAACATTAGTGTCATGTAGAGTATAAAGAGAGCAGATGTCTTACTAGTCACAGTATTTCTTGCGAACACGCAACGAAAATGAATAGATCTTAATTAAGTTAGAACATTCGTGTCATTTAGACTATAAACAGCAGATGTTTCGCTGCTACATTTTGTGTCTTTTCAAGCAGATTGCTTAAAACCGAATCGTCTTGACAGCTAGATTTTGATGACCGACGCTCGCTATGACATCTGCACTGCCACTGACCACAAGCCACATGACGAGTTCACCTGCAGTGTCTACTGGACTGGCCGTACCTGTGTGGTCAGTTACAGTTTGGTCATGTGACCTTGGATGACCTCTCTCACGACATCGCGAAGACTGAAGAGGGTGGGGACGGGAGAGGGGAAGGGGGAGACGGGAGGAGGGTGACACAGATTAAGAGAAGGGGGGAGAGATGAATGAACAAGTGCAACTGAGGAGGAACTGCACGTGTATTAGTACTTTACATTACACGCAGGTATTTGAATGGAAAACGAATAAGAGAAATTTGGAGAACAACACAGGAACAATAACCATAGGATGAAAAAAATGCCACATTTAGAACACATTTTTTAAAATTTTTATTTATTTATTTATTTATCTATTTTTTTTTATTTATACAGTTATTTATTCATTTATTTATTTTTTCGGAGGAGGAGTGGGGGGGGGGGGGGGGGGGGGGTATTTGGTGGAGCTGAGAACAAAAACGAAGAAATAGTACAACGAAGATCGAAATGTAAGTTATGAGAATAAAAGAGTTAGCTGAAAATGTTCACTAGAAACGGAACACTGAAAGACAACAGACGAACAAATGAAAAGACGAACGAACTAAATCAAACTGAACTGCATTTATTGCAAGGTAAAAACACAAATCTAAACAACGAAGTGACTGTGGTAAGATGAACAAAGTTAAAAAAAACAAAGGATTACTGTACTCACCGATACAAAGACGACACAAGACGATAACGAATTTTCGCTTCTGGAAGCTTCATCAGGAAAAACAAGAACACAAAAGACAACAAAAACCAGACGCAACACGGAACGAACAAGGTTTGAAAGAAAATGGAGGGGAAACACGCAAAAAGGGGAAGGAACTCTAGGAACGGAAATGAATGAAAGGGGAGAGAAGTGGTTGGATGATGTCAAGGGCACAGGCATACAGTCTAAAACTAATACACATTCATAAAGGAGGGGGGGGGGGGGGCAACATTAACAAGTGTCCACGGTCTACCAACAAACTTGATTCAATGCCATAACGTGTCACTCAGGTTCAAACAAAAATCAAAGTGGGCCTTGATATTAAAAATAAAAAACCCAAAAAGACTGCCAACGTTCCAAAATTCAGAATGAAAAAAAAGAAGGTATGTTATTTGAACGTTTAATTATGACAACTGCAACCCTTTGTTTTATCATAATTAAACATTCTAATAACATACCTTTTTTGCTTTTCTGCTTCATAGTAATATCAACTACCAGTGCAGGCGCACCCAGTCATACACCAAAAACACGAAGATCACCCCTATATACGAAACTGCCCACGAATTCAGACACTTGTCAATGTTCAGACATTGCTGCCCTAATTGCGGTCAGTATTAACACGGGTAGCATCCCCCTCTAGTGACCATCGCATTGTCTGTCCGCTGACCGCTGCCCAGCTGTTGTGATGATCACATTCATTCATGTGGACAATACCGTGCCGTTATTGGCTGTATAACATTGCTACTATTTAGCTAAATAGGCTAATTATGCTAACTGAGTTATTGTGATGCTTTTGTAAAGAGACGCAGGCAGGGCCTGGTCTGGTTATAAATTATGACAGACTGAACTGACATTCACTGATTGGTTGTTGGTTGTTGGTTGTTGGTTGTTGGTTGTTGGTTGTTGGTTGTTGGTTGTTCGTTTTTCATGTCCCTTCAATCTGTTTGGCAATTTTGGGACAGATTCCATGTTTTTACTTTCACGTTTGTGCGTCCACACACACATGCACGCAGGCACGCACGCACGCAGACACGCAAGGCACGCAGGCACGCACGCACGCACGCACAAACTCTTTCTCTCTCTCTTTCTCTCTCTCTCTCTCTCTCTCTCTCTCTCTCTCTCTCTCTCTCTCTCTCTCTCTCACACACACACACACACACATATCCGTGCACATACGTAAGACAAGGGAAAGTAGAGGCAAAAGAAAAATAGACAATCAGCCATTATGACAATCTGCAGCGTTTTTAGTTCAATAAGCAGACTAGACAGGTTGAGAAGTTATTTGGTAGTAAGAACTTTCTGAAACCCCCAAATGTGGCGGTTTTTTTTGTTAATGTAATACAAATTAATCATGTTACTCTAAAAGAAAAACGCTCTACAAGACTCAAACATAAATCTAGTTATAAATCACACCGGAGACTGTTCGACTCAACACCCCACAAGGCAGGTGTATCTTTTTATTGCTGTAACCATTCTGCTCCTCGGTGTTCAAACTGGACTCTCGCTGCTTGTTTGACCACTGGTCACTGCTGTCCGGCGGTGTCACTCTCGCCGCCTTGTAATCGTCGAGTGGACCATATGAGCTAACGATAACCCGCGACATTGCTGTGACCTTTCCCATGACTCCGGCCAAAGAAACTGACCATGGCGATTTTATGGCGAGACTCGAGGCATAGAGGTCCAATGTCCACCATCTTTTTAGTGTCCAATCGCAACATCGAGGCACGGTCTGCTTTTGACTTGACCCGTCGCTGTAAAATCGACACAAAAACTGCTTCAACTTTGCCGATTCTTGTAAAAAAATCTTTTACGTTACGGTGAACATTCGGCGCTTCAGTTTGCTTTTGACTTGCCCTGTCGCTGTAAAATCGGCCCAGAAAATGCTTCAACTCTGCCGATTCTTGTAACAAATCTTTTACGTTGCTGGAACAACTCGGCATTTCAGTGGCGCATGTCGAGTGTGTTTTATTGTGCTGCTACGGTCAAGAGAAGAGGATTGGTGAACAGAGGGAAAAGCTATGAAAACCAAAGAAAGCGGGGTACTCGTGTGAAACATTGGTTTTAGTACGGCGCGAACAAGAGGAGTCCACAAAACCATCTGTGCTGCGAAGAAGTTCTGACTGCAAACGGAGGAAGGAAAAGACAAGAACGGAAAAATGGAAGAGATTGAAAAGGAGCGAAAGACAGTAAATGGCGAATACCGTGAACAGAATATTTAAAGCATATAAAACTCACAATTCATAGTAGAACAAGAACAAGAACAACTCATTACGACCTGATGTAACCGAGTGCCGAAACACTACGATCACCTCGGGAAGCGAAGTGCAATCAAACAGGATTGAAAATGTTAGGGCTAATTTCTTAGCCCTATAAAAACTGTTATGCAAACCCGAAGGTTTCCATGAACATACAGACAATCGGAAACCACCAGACCCCATCACAAACAGAATTCTACAATCCACTGGTGTTGACTTTTAAAGGCCAACAACTCGGGTGCAGAGTCTGCTGTGAAAGGAGCAGTAGCCTCCCCTGTCACACTACGAAAGAGGACGAGGAGACAGAAAACAAACAAACATTAGGGGATGGGATTGTAGGAAATAGAAAAACACGCAAAAATAGCTTCAAGAACAAGATCAACAACAACAACAAGAACAACAACATAAAGCAGAACAAGAACATCAAGAACAAGAAAAATAACAACAACAAGAAAAATAAAAAACAAGAACAACAAGAACAAGAACGGGATTATAATAGTTGTAATATCATTATGGATGTTGATTTGAATGATCTGATAGTCACTCTTGTTAGTAGGCTATGAATGGTCCCAGTGGTGGAGATCATTTTGCATATTTTGGCAACAACATCAAAAGAGATGAAGAGAGGGAGGGGGGGAGGGGGGAGGGGGGAGAGAACTGCACCATCAGTGTCTTTCCAAACACAAAATCTAACCCCTTTATTCACCGGAGTTTACCGTAAACTAACAGCCAAAAATGGCAAGCTGTAATCAGCCAGAGCAGTATCTCACAGGGCCATCAAAGGGTCAAAACCTTGCAAAGAGCCACTGTCCAGTTGTCCGGTGGTCAAACCAGGACCTCTCTGTCCCCATCACTAGTGTCGCTGACCACTGCCTTTGTTGGACAATGTGACCTGGACAAAACGCGATGACCCTTTCCCATGCATTACTGGCGATTGACTTGATGAGTGGGTGATATTAGAAGGGGAAGGGGCAGCTATGAGACATTGAGGAAAACAGGAAAAGAGGGCTTGATGGTGTTTGTGTGGTTGGTTTGATACATTTCTAGAGCGTCTTCCTCTGTCTCTGTAGTTAATCTGTTTTGTGTTTTTATGTCTCAGTCCCCCCACTTTTTGTATCTGTCTCTAACTTTATGTTCTGTTTCCTTCTGTCTGGCTGTCTGGCTGGCTGCCG
>NW_027129742.1:28137-53137 GCF_037325665.1 Littorina saxatilis | reverse complement strand
TAGGGTTTAACGTCCTCTTAGACCAACTGGTCTATATTGGGACAGGTATTGGTAATACGTTGAAGATATGGTGTGATACTTTGATTCGAACAAGCCCGCTGTGGCTGTCTTCTTCGACACACCAGCATTGGGTTTGTCTCGTCAAAGTATCGAAATACGATCATGATAATCGGAGACGAGAGATGATGCATGCGTGTCTTCGTGTTTTTCAAGCCCTGAGACTTTCGCTGTGAACGTGGGATCTTTTTCGTGCGCATGTGTGCACACGGGGGTGTTCGGACACCGAAGAGAGTCTGCACAAAGTTGACTCCGAGAAACAAATCTCTCGCCGAACGTGGGGATCGAACCCACGCTGACAGCGACCAACTGGCTACAAAGCCAGCGCGCTACTAACTGGGCTACGTCCCCGCCCCCCCCCCCCCCTTCCCCCCTGGGAATAGTGCAAACGCTCCAAGTAGTTTCAAGTAGCGATTCTCGGCCAGTTCAGCTATCAGAGCTACCTCCTAATGCGGGAAGAGCAGTTTGGATAGCTAAATATAACTCAGCGGATAGAGCTAACCGATCAGTGAGCGCGATAAGGAAAGTCTGCGCAAAATCTGCGCCGAGTCACGGCCGAGACGTGCGGCGCCCAACTGAGATTTCGAGTCGCTGCTAAATCTAGCCCGAATCGAACCTAAATCGTCAGGGCCGTTCATATGGCAGACTTTTTGCCGACTTGGCCTCACACCTCGGGAGCGATTACAAACCGACAAAAGTTGGGGAAAAGTTGGTTAAAAGTCTACCATGTGAACGGCACTTTACGTTATAAACTGCCATGGGCTACGAAATGGAACTCAACCCCACACTTGCGGCTACCAAGGTTAGCAAGTAAAACAAGAAGATATATCGATGATCTGTAATGGAGCTCAATCGCCTATCAAGATATCAGGGACATGAATAAGCTCCGCGAAGCATGATAATAGGCTCTAGAGTTCGCTGCGTAAATCAAACAACAGTTTGGATTCTAGCGCCACAACCTTGGTTTGGCGTACAGTGAAATGTTGTGCAGGCTGAAGACTTGCAGGTCAATGTCTAGACTTGATGACATAAATTGTTCCATCGGAAAATGACTGAACCACTTCCATGGTATTTCCAATGCTTATTCGCTTATGTGGCGGAAGATAGCAATTACTTCAGATCTCTTTTCTATCGATTCTGGAATTAGAACGCATATTGAAGACCACAAAATAGAGAAAAACATTGACTGATGACGTTGAGTTCAATCTATAGCCTCTTTTGTGTTTAAAGCCTGTCCTTTAACTGGGGGAAGTCGACTACGCGAAATATGCTTCGCAAAGCTGGTAGCACGGAGGTTTAGCACTAAGTTTTCGATAAGGCAAAAAAAAAAATTGTCTGTTTCTGGTCACCCGACCGACCTTAAATTTCGGCGCCGACCCTAAACTTTTTTTTTCCAAACTCAAATTTTTTTTTTTTTGATTTTTTTTGGTGGTAAAGGACAGTGTGAGAAAATGAACAACAAAAACGTGTGAAAACGAAAGTCCGCTGACGATTTGTAAATGTGTTGAGTGTCTTGTCTCTATGTATAGTGAATCCAGTCTCTTTGCGCGATTTTTAAAGTTAGTTTTATTGGTCTAAATTTGGGGTAAAAAATAAAATAATAAAAAAAATTTAAAAAAATCCCTACCTACCGACCCTATTTTTTGTAGCCATGTTACCAGAAACAGACAATTTTTTTTTGGCCTAAAAAAAAGACTTCGTGAAGTCGACTTCGGGCTGAATAAAGGACCGCCTTCAGGGACACTTTTTCTCCATCTCGTTCTCTCATCTTCTTCGATTTACACCTCATCTTCTTTTCAGTACCACCCGCTTTGCAGACGATTCGATCCAGAGACCACACGCTGTTTCGTCCTCATAGCAGCCACAGGGAGATATATTGACGTCAGAGCACGAGCGGTCATTAACCACGTGATAACTGAATCAAAACGTGATAAAAGGCGGCAATCAACGCAACAGGCAAACAAACGCAGAAGTGAACTATCACCAAGTTTGCGTCCCATCGACCAAACACAATCTCCCCTCGCTCTTCATCCCAGGCAGTAAATCTTCTCAGATACACAAACTTAAAACTCCCCATGGTCGCCATCTTGCCTCCGCCATGCTGTTTAGATCCGGGCGACCAGCTGTCCGGTGCGGTTTGGTATCAACGCGCCTCTTCAAGATAAAGTCTTTGTTGCGTCCCCGTGAGATCCTCGTCCAACCTGGCCATCCCTCAGTCATATATCACGGTGGAAATCTTTGTGGGCTGCTGCGTCAGTGATGATCAAACACGACAAACATTGGCATCTGCTTGCACTGCGATTCAAAGGGACGCCATATTGTCCACTTCATCGAAGACTCGGAGATGGCGGGACTGTAAATTGTGGGACTGGGGTCTTATTAACCGTGGATAGGCCAAACACCGTGGCTTCCCGGCCCAAACTGAGTTTACGGTCTGGCTTGTGTGTTCCTCCAATAATTATGCCCTGTTTCTCTCTCTGTCTCCATCCTTTCTCTCTGTCTGTCTCTGCCTGTCTCTGTCTCTTTCTCTCTTTCTGTCTCTCTGTCTCTGTCTCTGTCTCTCTCTCTCTGTCTCTGTCTCTGTCTTTGTGTGTCTCTCTCTCTCTCTCTCTCTCTCTCTCTCTCTCTCTCTCTCTCTCTCTCTCTCTCTCTCTCTCTCTCTCTCTCTCTCTCTCTCTCTCTCTCTCTCTTTACCATCCTCCGTTTATTTCTGTTGGTTTTCTCTTGTCAATCGTCGTTGTTGTTTCTCTGTCTCTGTCAATAGGTACTTTCATCTGCAATCAAACCTCTCAATGACGACTTCCCAAAGGACAGACCAAAAGTGGTCGTTAATATAGCCAAGTGGTCGTTGGTATAGCCAAGTGGTCGTTGGTATAGCCAAGTGGTCGTTGGTATAGCCAAATGGTCGTTGGTATAGCCAAGTGGTCGTTGGTATAGCCAAGGGGTCGTTGGTATAGCCAAGTGGTCGTTGGTATAGCCAAGTGGTCGTTGGTATAGCCAAGTGGTCGTTGGTATAGTCAAGTGGTCGTTGGTATAGTCAAGTGGTCGTCGGTATAGTCAAGTGGTCGTTGGTATAGCCAAGTGGTCGTTGGTATAGCCAAGTGGTCGTTGGTATAGCCAAGTGGTCGTTGGTATAGCCAAGTGGTCGTTGGTATAGCCAAGTGGTCGTTGGCATAGTCAAGTGGTCGTCGGTGTAGCCAGGTGGTCGTTATAGATGGATTATTGAGATTAATAAACTCATCGGAGATCCTTTGGGGGTGGTCGTTTTTGAGAGAGGGTCGCCATGGCAGGTTCAACTCTATAATTGTTAAGGTCGTTGTCCTCGCCATTGTCAACATTATCGCCTTGGTCGCCGGGTTTGGAAAGGAACACTATATAATCCCCTTCGTGGAATACTCGGAGATGGACGATTAGTTCAGCTGTAAATTGTGAGGTTGACCTCTTATCATTCGTGGATTGGCCTAACACCAAGGTCCAGAAACTTACAACACGGCTTCTGCTTTGATTCGGTACTCTTTCAGGTACTTTTCATTCTTTTATTTATCTCTGTTGCTTTTGTTTGTCCACTTGTTACTTCTCCAGCTGGGCCATCTAAGTTTAGGGGTTTGTCTGAAATCTCTCAAGATTTTCAAATGTACTGTCAAATACACTGCGAGATTCAGTGTCGTCGTCGTCGTCGTCGCCATGCCCTAAGTTTTATCATCGTCCCATACATTATCATCGACTTCATACTTATTGTCGTTACTGATAAGCATGTTCAGATCACTGACTGTCTCAGTTTCTCCCCTCCGTCACAGTGTCTGTGTGTGTGTGTCTGTGTCTGTCTATCGGTGTTTCTGTCTCTGTCTATCTGTCTGTCTGTTTGGCCCCCCCTCTCTTTCTCTGTGTCTCTCTCTTTCTCTGTCTCTCTGTGTCTCTCTGTCTCCCTCTCTCTCTACTTGTCTGCCTCTCGGTGTTTCTCTATATCTCTGTTTCTGTTGATCTTTCTCTGTCTGCAAGTCTGTCTGTCTTTCCTCTTTTTTCTCTCTCTTTCCCGTCCTCCTCCTCCTCCTCCCTCCCTCTCTTTTCCTCTCTCCCATATATACAACAGACATACACCAGCCTGTGTTCCATAGCTTCAGATTTCCTTATCTGCTCCCGTTTACCGCTTCGTGACTTCAGGTGTTAACGCAGGACTATCCCATCCCTTTATCTGAAGGGAGAAATAATTGCGAGTTGTAAATTTCGGACTTGAGTCATATTAGCGAAGATTTGCGACCATCTGATGTTTTGATCGTCTGCTCGATAGTTAGTGGTCGTGAGGGGTTGCCTCCCCTTATTATTTTTCATGGTCTCCTTCGTCCGTCTGTTGAGCTTGCCGCAAGCGTTGTGGGGTGAGAATTCGTGATTCATGTAAAGTCAGGATGTAAATTACTTACGTTAATCTTATGGAATAGCATATGTTGCCAATTGATTAAGAATAAATCAAAAGGGCTGAACATGACTCATTATAAAACATATCATTTCAGATATATATATGTGTCAAACCCGTTGAGAAGCCCAGTTGCACTCATTCGAGTAGTGCCCTTTTTTTACAACTACAAAAAAGTTCTGAAAAGGAGGTCGTTTTTTAAACGTGGAATACGTTAAAGGGGCAATGAACAGAAAACTTGTAGAAACTAGATCTTAAAATGAGGAAAGTTTTAAAACCGGCCAGGAGGCAGGGGGGGGGGGGGGGGGAGTGTGGGGGGACTTACAAGAGGGAACCGCTGTACTAATGAATGCTTCAAAATCTTCGAATTCAAGCCGGTATTTAAATGGAGAATAAACAAGTCGCGTAAGGCGAAATTACTACATTAAGTCAAGCTGTGGAACTCACAGAATGAAAACTGAACGCACAGCATTTTTTCACAATGACCGTAGTCCGCCGCTTGTGCATAACGGAGTGAAACTGACGAGCCTGTTCAGCGCGGTAGCGGTTTCGCTGTGCTGCATAGCACGCTTTTCTGTACCTCTCTTCGTTTTAACTTTCTGAGCGTGGTTTTAATCCAAACATATCATATCTATATGTTTTTGGAATCAGGGTCCGACAAGGAATAAGATGAAATTGTTTTTAAATCGATTTCGGAAATTTAATTTTGATCATAATTTTTATATTTTTAATTTTCAGAGCTTGCTTTTAATCCAAATATAACATATTTATATGTTTTTGGAATCAGAAAATGATGTAAAATAAGATGAGCGTAAATTTGGAGCGTTTAAAAAAAAAGTACAATTTTTAGATTTTTAATTACCAAAGTCATTAATTAATTTTTAAGCCACCATGCTGAAATGCAATACCGAAGTCCGGGCTTCGTCGAAGATTGCTTTACAAAAATTTCAATCAATTTGATTGAAAAATGAGGGTGTGACAGTGCCGCCTCAAGTTTTACAAAAAGCCGGATATGACGTCCTCAAAGGTATTTATCGAAAAAACGTCCGGGGATATCATTCCCAGGAACTCTCATGTCAAATTTCATAAAGATCGGTCCAGTAGTTTGGTCTGAATCGCTCTACACACACACACACACGCACAGACAGACACACACACACACACACACACACACACACACACACACACACATACACCACGACCCTCGTCTCGATTCCCCCTCTATGTTAAAACATTTAGTCAAAACTTGACTAAATGTAAAAATGAATCGAGAAAGACAACTTTTACAGATGATAATATGCGAAGGACTTTTGATAAATATACTGACACCAACACAGTCGTGAATGGAACCATCAACCGTCATGGAATATTTCCGTTGATCAACCACTTATCCCCTCTCCTGTCATTTCAGTCGATGGTGGACAGAGCGTGGTTCCTGTCCGTAAACACAGAAGTCAGTGGAGAGTGTGGAAAATGAACACAAGTGGCCGTCGCCTAGCAACACGGCCATCCAAACAAACTCCTCAACCACTCTGCCAATTAATCATCGCATCGATCACGCGCGGTGCGAATCGACTTTGGAGTGACTTCCCTTGACAGCGATTGTCCGCCCTTGTTGCTCGACAGCTCTCGTGTCGTGGAAACCACAGAGAGCATCTCAAGTGCTTACGTCACGCGGTGAATGACGTAGTGTCCGATGACCATACCCCGACAGCTGCCAGTGTGGATACAGGTATTGTTGTGACGCCGTCGTGGTCAAGTCTACCCGATGATGGGGGAACAATGGGGGTGAATATCGAATGATGCTTTTTAAAAACAATTTTTTTTAATAATATGGTACTTTTATTGTCACAAAATCATACAACTACCGCTGTCAAATTAGATCAACATAATCACCAATCTAGAGTTGGAGATAAGGCGATGGCGTGTCAACTTCAAATTTGGTTTAAACATAAGTTTATTTTAACAAAAGTTACAATCATGACATGTATACAAAATACAAAGGTAACAGCAACAAGCTAGAAGCTTATAGTGGTGTTCCTGCATGGACAGTACAACGTAAGGCGGTAACGGCTGAACAATTCGAATGATGCTTGGCTGGCCTATCTGTTGAAGTTTTTCCCCTTCAGTGACAGCAGAGACATGTTTGCAGAATAATGAAATATCATCACTGTACAAACTAGCGAAGTTGCGTGAGCGTGTCTAGGCTTTGGTAACAGTAAGACTTGACACGTGGACACTATAGGAGGAATGGAATGTGATGAGTGTCTGGTGTCTCCTCTCTTCTCAGTGACTGATCAAAAAGCGCAACTCATGACTTTTATGTAATAGATTAAAATTAGGTTGTCTCGGTCGAATTTTGCCAGTACTTTCTGGATCAGTTCACACAAAGAAAGCTAAAGGTTATAAAGCGATTTTTTTGTTAGAAGAGATAGAAGTGTCTGTAATTTACCATAAAAGATACGTTTCGCACAGCAAATATCAGAATTTACATGTATTTAGAACAATACATGTGAGCGAACACATTATACACAAACAACCAGACAGTAACTCTTTTTCACTATTTCCATCATCACTTCTCTCCAGCGCCATTCCTGCTCTATGACACCAAGGACTGGGTGTTTATTGGTTTCAACAGGGTTGTATTCAATTAAACATGATACAATAATAATAAAACGAGAAACAATAGTGACACGAACTCAAGCGAACGCTTATATTACGTGCCCCACGCTGTTAAAAAAACAACACAGATAAGATGTCGGACATAACATTATATACTACAGAACTATCTGGATCAAAATCAGAGTCAAAGCAAACCAAGAAATGAAGACAAAACTAGCAGGGAGATCGAATAAAGAGCGGTAGAGACATATACAAAGATGAAGGTGGCTAGCGCATACACAAGGGAATTTACATAGTGTGTGTTCATTGAGACTTCGTAGCTTCCGATTTGCTCCAGACACATTTCAGAGTAAAACAATTAACTCCCCAGCCTCATGTGTCTGCTGGAGGATGTCACACAGAAACTCTACCCTCTGAGCACACCCGCCGACGCCTGTGTGTTGACTCGCTTGTATCGGATGGACAGAAGCTGTGAATGGCCTACAGTGGACTGAAGTGTATCGATGGCCTTGTGAAGTGTCGTCGTGTTGAATTAATCTCCAATGTTCATCATACCATTCTGAAAAAAGGCATGCACTTTGTTGCTGTCGAAATATTGATAAGGAAAGACCTGACTTGGTTACTGCTGTGTCCTCTTTATGGATAAAACTCCAATGGGATTGTGCTATCAATGCCTGTGGACTTCTAACCGAACATTAAGACATCCCTGCGTGTAGACATGTTCGCTGGAGTGTTTGGATGGAATGTCTTTTCTGTCAAGAAAACTTGAATTCGTTCGGAAAGAATACTTTCAGCATCTGATCAGAAATGCATTGACGGTGAGCTGTTAACTGTCGGTAATCATTCGATCAAAGCTCTAATTGGTGTATTGTGTCACCAATGCCCGTGGATTTCTAACCGAATAATTAGACGTCATTGCGTGTAGACATGTTCTCTGGAGTATATCGATGTAGTGTCTTTTCTGTCAAGAGAACTTGAACGCGTTACGTCATGAATACTTTCAGCATCTGATCAGAAATGCATCGACTGTGAGCTGTTAACTGTCAGTAATCATTCGATCAAGGCTGTAACATTGCTGCTGACAGAAATGACACTACTAGTGGGGCTCGTATGTTGCAGACGCACTCATAAATCATTCACATCTTGCAACAAACATCATACTTTGTGGTATTGTTCCTTATAATTATTTAAGGGATTTCAGATACAGAGCCACTTCAGAAATCGTTTTTTTTGTCTTTGATAGGGAATAAAAGGCTGCATTTACAGCAGACGAAATTCGTACCAAAAGCGCTCAGCAGTAAATATTCCCAACTCAGCAAATGTAAAATTCAATGGTTTACCATGCACCAGAAGTTGTCTGCTGATAACACATGCATGACATAAATACTCCTATGGGTATTTTTGTGTTCTGGTATTTAATTTGATCGTTTTTAGAATTTTATATATCCGCAGCATGAAAATTCAAGATGGCGGCCTTCGCAACATTGCGTGTTTTGATTTGAGCGAAAACAACGTTTCTGAAGGTAAGTTTTCAAGAATACGCATCCATTCACCAATGTCACATCATTTTACTGTTTAATTCTCCCCTGGGGTCTGTTATTCATCGGGTGAAGCGCTGAAATGCAGAGTAATCTTGCAATAGCTCATCAAGCTGGATTGTGATGCTGATAGATCTAGATCTATCTGTTGATTACAAGTAAGGAAATCATGATCGCCACGCTGGTGATTTTAAACAGATTAAACGAACTTTGAATAAAAGGCGAGGAGAAAGAGATTGTTCATGGTATGATAAATGATTAGTCCTGCCTACGTTAAGGACTTCCATAAGGTGGGGAGGGGTAGAGTCAAACACTGAGTGAGGGTAGGCCAGATAGTAGGATGACCAGCTGGAGATAAAAACACTCCACTCCCCATGTCTTTACAGTGTTGTGATCAAACTTTCAAAGACGGTAGGTAACAGACAAAAGCATACAGTGTATGCTAATCAAATGAGATAAGTGGTTTTGAAAAATGAAGAGGTACCGCTCTTTGAGTTTTACAATTTTGGTTTGTTGCTTGTTTCTCATCCTTTTGCTTATTTTAAGTTGACCGTGCATTGGTGTGAATTTTATTTTTACAGGATATATACAAGAGTTACACCACATGCCGGTTCCTGGGAACAAGCGTTCTGCATTTATTCCGGTGCCACAGAAGGGAGCCGATTTCACTAGTACTACTGTATCAAGGTTTGTTACCTAATACATCTTAACAGTAAGATTTTTTTATTTGTATTAATTGGAACATGTTTGCACATCATTTGTAAGCGACCTCTGTGAATTTGATGGGTTTAACGTACGAACCCTCACTATGGTCAACATTCTGTTAGCGACTGTTTGAAGCGAATAAATGTAGCGGTCAGAAAGATTCCAGAATCAGTTGGGTCACTGGAAACTGTGTTTGTTTGTTTTTTAACCTGAAACAGGAAGAATTATACGAATTCATGAAATATAATTTTCTTTCATTTTGGTCTGTTGTGTGAAGACTTGCTAACCCGGCTTTGACCGACTCTCTGAGATAGTAAACATTATTCAAATACATTCAAATAAAAATGTCACTTTTCATCTTTTGTGTGAAGGGTACCACAGGCTGATTTCCTGCACCATGGATGTAGAGGAGGCCAGACAGTCTGCTTCTCATTCCAGCTGTGTTGCGTTTTTTTCTGCTCGTGAAGTGTATCGCCACATTGCCAAAGCCATTGGCCAAGAGAAGTCACCCTGTCTGCCCATTTTGCATAGCCTTACAGGCTGTGACACTATGTCGTTCTTCAATGGTATTGGGGAATCAGAAGGCTTGGGAAGTATGGCAAGCATTTGAAGACGTCACTCAAACTTTCTTCAGGTTGTCTGCTCCTCTTTGTAAGCTGAGTACCACTGACAGGGCAGCACAAGAGCTTTTTGGTGTACATTTGTAGGACAAAACCAGCAACGTACTGGGTGTAAACAGTGCTAGACGGTACCTCTTCAGTAAAAAGAGCTGCCAAATTGACCATAATCCCCTTACAAGTGAGGTGCTGCTGCAGGACATGAGATTGAGAAGAGCCATCTACCTATTAGACTTCCAAACTCTGTGGGCTGGCAGTTCAAGGCTGGAAAGTGGGAGTCATTCTGGACGAGCTTTCAAGAGGTATCCAGCGTGTGCCGAGAACTCATGAGGTGTGCCTGCAAGAAGAGCTGTACAACAAAACGCTGCAAATGCTGCTAAGAAGGACTGCAGAGCACAGCTCTCTGCAAATGTGCTTGCATGCCTGTGAAAACTGTCAGCATCTAAACTGTGCAAAAATATTATTGCACCCATTTTCATACCCCAACTCGAACTTTTATTCCTGTGTCATTTTATTCAAACTGTCTATGCCATTAAAGGCTCGCATCTTCGCTATCTGGCACATTTTTTTTTTTAACATCATCATTTACGCCGTCAAAATAAGGATACCCTTGACGTGACAAAGAGATGTGACATAAACTTCGGGTACCTTTTAAAAAGCCGACGACAATTCCTGAGGCACAACTGGGTCACTGTTGTATACGAAGAGAAAGTCAACTTGATTATCCATCCAGAACAGGTTGTTTTATTTCGCCATCTTGCATATTTCTAGTGTTGTGCCATTGTACCTACTGATGTATGTGTCGATCTCACGGATGAGATGTTTATGTGTCAAATTTGAGGGATACCCAAGTCAACTAAAATCCATGTATTTTAGCAATGACCAAGTGGGTTGCGTTGAAACTTTCAGGAATGTGTGTCTACGCACGAGGCGTAGTTCAACCGTTTGAGTACACTTTCAAATCTTCACGAAATAATATTTTAAAAACTGCCACAGGTTTGTTGACTTACATCCCACATATTTTTGACTTCGCATGTATGACAGATGGTTGTTTCAAGTACTGCCAAAGTTTCTTTTGAGTATAGACACTTGCCGGAATGTGCTAGTTGTGTAAACACATGAGAACAAACAACGTTTTCGAAATACAGCGATTATGAATTTTAGTCGACTTTTGAGTTGATACATTACATTTTTATCAGTTTTATTTTGGGGGTACCCTTATTTGGGCGGCGGTCAAATAACCCATGTAAAGGCCACCTTTTATCTTAAAAGTGTTCCAGTTAGCCAAGTTGAGTGCCCTCAATAGCATACATTGAATATAACAGCACAGGAATGAATGTTTTCGTTTTGGTATGAAAATTGGTGCAATATATTTATTTTTGCACAGTTTAGGTAATCCACAAATTCTTCAACCCTGCCACCCACACCGTCCAATCATTCTCTGCACCAACAATACATGTATTGTTTTGTTTAAAAATGTGTTTGTGTTAGTTTCTATTGCAAGAGAATGTCTTGTAGCATCAAAAATGCCTAAATACCCTTTTATTGGCGGCCATTTTGAAAATTGTAAAAAAACTACTGATTTCTTAATTTTTTCACGGTGGCTCTGTATCAGGTTTTGTTAAGCAAAAGCAAATGTCCATTTACGCCAAATTTGCTGTTAATCACATGAAGTGAAATATGCCTAACATACCCAACCGTTTACACTGGCGGCCATTTTGAAAAATTGTTTAAAAACTACCCATTTTTTATTTTTCGCGATGGCTCTGTATCAGGTTTTGTTAAGCACATAAAACTCTTCATATTTGCTTAATTTGGTGTTTGTTGCATGATTTGAATGATTTTGCAACATAGGAGCCCCACTATACGGAATTCAAGTTTCAATACTACTCTATGTTTGATGAATAAAAAGTTCGTGAGTCAAGAGGAAAATGCTAATAACAGTTTATTTTTCCTATCGAGTTTGCTTGAACTAGCGTGGTTAATTTGAAATGGGTTACACTGTCAACGTAGATACAAGGATTTTCTCCACAATCCTTTATTTGGTGTTTAACGTCGTTTTCAACCACGAAGGTTATATCGCGACGGGGAAAGGGGGGAGATGGGATAGAGCCACTTGTCAATTGTTTCTTGTTCACAAAAACACTAATCAAAAATTTGCTCCAGGGGCTTGCAACGTAGTACAATATATTACCTTACTGGGAGAATGCAAGTTTCCAGTACAAAGGACTTAACATTTCTTACATATTGCTTGACTAAAATCTGTACAAAAATTGACTATATTCTATACAAGAAACACTTAACAAGGGCAAAAAGAGAAACAAAATCCGGTAGTCGCCTCTTACGACATGCTGGGGAGCATCGGGTAAATTCTTCCCCCTAACCCGCGGGGGGTATTTTCTGCACACAAAAAACCCCCCAAAAAAAAATTTTTTTTTTTTACAGTTAAGGACAATATAGAGCATTGGTTCAAATACGTGAAGTCACCTTGTCAACACTGTCCAACTATGATTTGCCAACCGCTGATGACTTTCTGTATGGCAATAGAGACAAGTCAGACAGCGAAAATGCATTGATATTTGACCTGTTATTCAGGTTTATCTTATTAAGCAAACGTTTTGAATAATGAATGCATTTATCTCATCCATGTTCGAAACGACCATGTGCAATACTGTTGACATTTTCCTGTTCTGGTAGTATTCTATTTTCTACCATGTGGAAGTCATTGTGTGCGTGTGTGTGCGAGTGAGTGTGCGAGCGCGTGTGAGTACTGCTGTTAGTTCAGCATTGTGTTTTTTGTTCCTTTTATTGTTATATGATTGTCTACCATAATTCACCATTATTATTTTGACATTATTTCAAACTTGTTATATTACAATCGTCCGCCAAATTTCATTTGCTTTTAAAAGTACGCTCATAAGCCTAGCTTGTTGTGCTCCATGTTCCCTATTTCATGTATGCGGCAATGTTCTAATGAAATTTACTGAATAAACTTGTTTAAACCAGAGCATTGGTTGGGTGGGTGTTAGGGGAGGGAAGGACGAGGACTAGGAAGTAAAAACACTTTGTTCTCTCCCTTTCATTTCTCGTATTCGTAAAATGAGCTTCTGCACATGTGGAACTGTACAGTTTAGTAAAAACTGAGGTCAGAAACAGCAGCTCACCAGACTCAAATTAATGAATTCATCTAAACAATGGCATTATGGAGAACAAGCGAAGGGTCAGGCTGACCAGTTCAATGTGGTGTGCATGGACAATGGCACTGGCCCCAGTCCATTGCTTCTTTAGTACCCATTTGGTTCTGTGCTCAGTGATTGGTTCATGAAAAGCAAATGAATGCGCATCTCATGCTGATCCAAATTGCCCTTGAAAACCGTTGGTGTTAATTGTATGAGCTCTATACTGATTGATATGAGAGTTACCCAAGGTCATTTAAAAAAATCCTAAGCTCACAGCCTTGCTTACATCCAGGTCTCAATGACGAGACGTAGGAACCAAAAAAGAAATAAAGAACAGTATTAGATTTGTATCACCAGGGGCGGGGATGTAGCTCAGTCGGTTGCGCGCTGGATTTGTATTCAGTTGGCCGCTGTCAGCGTGAGTTCGTCCCCACGTTTGGCGAGAGATTTATTTCTAATTGTCTACCTATACCCGTGTGACTTGGAATAATAGGCCGTGAAAGGTAAATATGCGCCGAAATGGCTGCAATCTACTGGCCGTATAAAATTTCATCTCACACGGCATCACTGCAGAGCGCCTAGAACTGTACCCACGGAATATGCGCGATATAAGCGTCATTGATTGATTGATTGATTGATTTCTCAGAGTCAAACTTCAGAAGAAGAAGAAGAAGAAGTATCACATGAGTGAATTTCAAGGTTGCAAGGGGTTAGCATCTTCAAGCTTACTTCTGCAATTAAAAAGAAACAAGTCGCGTGCAGCGAAATTAATACATTCAGTCAATCAGTCGAACTCACAGAATGAAACGCACTGCGGGTTTTTTCTTCACCAAGAAAATAACTTTGCTGATTCCGCTGATCGCTTGAAGTCAAAGTTGACTACATGTAAACACCAAGGCCAATAGGAAGATGAAAACTATGGTATGTCTTGATTTGTTTGTTAGTGTGAAACGACACCACAGCATAACTCTAAAGGAACGCTTTGCATTTATTAAAAGAACAGGAGCAACAACAAAATAATAGTCTGTTGAAGCCAAGAACGCTATCATCTCCTTCAGCAAAGGGACACAATCACCATAACTGTCACACCCTCCCCCTCCCTCACATCATCTTCAACAGCAATGACCATTGGCCGGCAATTCTGACCACTTCTTTGGCCCCAAGGGTCGCAAACAAAGATCCCGTATCCAGACTGGGAGTTGCAGTTCAACCCTTTAAAGACAATGCCGCTGATCTTAGCAACTGATCACAACCTTGAACAATTAGTTTAATTCCTCTTCCACCAAGTGCCCGCCCTCTTCCAATGGTTAGAACTTGCCTGCCAGAAAGCTTTATAAGATACAAGTGTAATGAAGAGAGATGCATCCTTCTGGCGAAGAATATTTTGGGTTTGATTCTTTCGAGAGTAGGAGGAACCTCTCTGGGTGCAGCAGTTTCATTTCTCGTATTCTCTCGTTCAGTTCTTGTGAAGATGGTGATAAGGGTTGTCAAGTTTCAGCCAATCAGAGGATGGAATCGTTTTCTGGATTGATGACAAGTGACCGGAAGGGCCATTCTGACCTTGATGAGTTGCATGTGTTCAGCTGCTCATCCGTCACCGCGAATCGAGAGTTTAGGGGCGGCGTTCCAATTGATGTTCGGATAGTTTTCTTTGTAAAAACTGACTATTTAGGACCCTCTCTTGCTTTCTTTTTGTGGTGATGACGATGTCGATGCAATTAATAATGGCGAGACTAATGATAATGATGGTGATGATGATTTTATTGTTGTTCCTTTTGATTTTATTGTATGTCGCAATTTTGTTTGGGCCCCGTTTGCGTTTCTTGTGGTTTACATGGTCAGCATAAAAAAAATTCCAGTGTAAATGTACAACTCATCCACTTTTTCTTGTTCATTTTAAGTATTTACTGCCCCTTGTGTATTGTTTACATTTTCAAAGTTCGGTTTGTTTGTTTGTTTGTTTGTTTGTTTGCCCAGCCGACCACGAAGGGCCATATCAGGGCGGTGCTGCTTTGACATATAACGTGCGCCACACACAAGACAGAAGTCGCAGCACAGGCTTCATGTCTCACCCAGTCACATTATTCTGACACCGGACCAACCAGTCCTAGCACTAACCCCATAATGCCAGACGCCAGGCGGAGCAGCCACTAGATTGCCTATTTTAAAGTCTTAGGT
This sequence comes from Littorina saxatilis, assembly GCF_037325665.1. Classification (NCBI taxonomy): domain Eukaryota; kingdom Metazoa; phylum Mollusca; class Gastropoda; order Littorinimorpha; family Littorinidae; genus Littorina; species Littorina saxatilis. The sequence continues at coordinate 37,830 of NW_027129742.1, read as the reverse complement.
ATGACCCGGCCGGGGTTCGAACCCACGACCTCCCGATTACGGGGCGGACGCCTTACCACTAGGCCAACCGTGCCGGTCAAAGTTCGGTCCGTGTCTTACCTTTCATAATAGTTGGAACACTTTAAGTGCTCAATTCTGTTAGCGATATGTAATGGCATTGCAGCGCGGCTCCCATTAAGATGGCCTTGCCAGTAATCAACAATGTTTCCCATGAGATTCACAGTCACGACAGAGCGGAGTATTGATATTAAGTAAGACGTTCTGTCTTCAGTCATTAGCTTTTCGGGCTTACACCTTTTGATTTCTTGATGATGATAAAATCGTTTATTTAACGCCACTCTGTAAAAACATTGGCGACATTTGTCTTAAATTAAAAACAATTTGATTTCTTGTCCACGTACATGAATATACGCTTAATTCCAGCCTACAATATTAGCGGAACGTTCTGTACATGCGTGCTGAATGTCGCCCATATTCCTAATCTGATTTTCCCCCTCTGTCAGTCCGTTTTGTCTGATCTGTCCTTTTTCCTCCCGTAAATTGTTGGTCTCCAGATCGGTCAGAACTGTTTGCTGACGTCTTCAGATCTGCGACCAAGTGTTGATGAAGATTCATGGCGGCCATTGTCCCACCTCGCGCAGCTGTCGACCAATCAAAAGTGACCAGGCAAAGGGGCATCACTCCTCCTCCTCTTCCTGCCGCCAGAAGGGACGTCACTCCACTTTCTTCCGCTCGTGCAAGTATCGTTTTTGTCGCTGACCCGTGGCGCAAAAGAACGGCAGCTGGTGTTTTAGCGACCTCCGACCTCTGGCCTCTCACCTCTCAACTTCCAAGAGCGGTTCAAGACAGTGGACAGCGTAAAGAGAGAATGTGAAAATCATAGGGCTCCTGGCTGCGCTGCGTCCAGTTACCGCGCGCCTGCTTAAAAAAAACACTAAATCGTGTTCTATTTGTTCATAGCTGTCTTATAACCCTCGGGAAGAAATACGACTAAAACGTGACTGGTCAAGGAAAAGTAAATGTATTTATCTGCTGAAGGCGAAAAGAGCTTAAGTGAAGAATATAACGCATAGACAGTCGGGTGTATTTTCAAGTTAAGTGAAGACAAACTTAGGGGTGGGGGTGGGTGGACTTGGGTAGATAGTGTTTGGGGGGTGGGGGGGTAGAGGTTTAAGAAATGAGGGCATGAATTAAAAATCAAGGTAAGCCAATAGGGAAGGGGGTGGAACGGGCAGGGAACAGAGTGTTTAAGACCAATAGAAAAATGGCGCCCCATAGTCGTAGAAACAAATTAAGAACGTTGAAAAAACAGTCAGTGATAAAAGGGAGAAGACAGAATACACAAAGCTGAAAGAGCAACTGAAGAGGCCGCATTCACTGTGAGGGCGGTGCAGATCGTATGCACGTCTGCCATTACATCTTTTGCTCCCCTTGTGTCCCGTTAATAAGCAGGAAATAGCGATTAGCGGCTTGACCAGGAGAAGCTCAAAGGACCACAAAATGCTTGTTTTGCTGTTTTCTCCCCATTTTCTTCCAATGTACTTAGAAGTTTACTTCGAACGAAAAACGTTTTGGACTTGGCCTAATCTCCCAACCTGTCCTGTTTACGACAAAACGTGAGCACACCAAAAATAAAAGCAACAAAAAGCTACGCGAATACATAAACACTGCGCACGCACACACCCACGCACACAACAAGTAATAGAGTGAAATACATGTCTCATAAATAATAATAATAATAATAATAAATAACTTTTCTATAGCGCGAGTCCCATCAATTGGCTCCAGGCGCTTTACAAATTCATTATAGAATAAACTAGCACAAATTAAATCCAATTCAGGTAGGGCAAATGGTTGACTGAATAATCATGCATGACAATGAAATGAGTGTTTGGAAATATTTCACACATTGGTATAGCTTTTTGAAATGTCATTTTCAATCCGCACTGACAAAAAACAAATATATTTTTAATTGCATCTACATAAGAGTAATATAAAAACTCCAAATACATCCACACATCCACATGCACGCACACACGCACGCACGTACGCACGCGCGCACGCATACAGGCACGCGCGCACGCACACTTACACACACACACACACACACAGCCCGGCTTCGACGCGTGCACTTGACAGATGACAACCGAGGAAAAAAACTGCTTGACAGATGTTCACAGGAAGCACGTACGTCGCGCCGCAGGAATGCACAAATCTGTATACAAAAACCTGACTTCTCCAAACATACCCCCACACGTAGGGCGAGAGATGCACAGATGTTTTGGGGCGGGAACAGGGAACAATGCAAGATGTCTTTACTTCGACAGATAATGAGGCCCAAAATCCCGAGTCAAGCAGATTTTTTGTAGGGTTTAGACTTCAGCGAAAGCGCTCACTTATCCCCTTTCTCTCCCCTTGTGTTCATGACAGTTTTTGTTCCAGGCTGCAAAATTGTCTTTTCTTTTTTTCTGTCACGTTTAAAGTGTGGGTGAGCATGCGCAGTAGCACGTCTGTCACGCGCGAGTGTCTTCCGAGATATACCAACTTTGTCTGTTAGCTGTTTTGTTTCGATGCCTCCCGCGGAGATGGCATGTATACTTTGTTTCAGGATAACATCTGTCAGTGTGCTCTCGTATGTCTGGCAAACAATGTGATTTCGTCAGTGATCTTAAAACCAACCCAAAGCCACACAGGGACGTCAAACAACCCCACACAACTGGTCTTCCTAACAAGATAATTGTTTGAGTAGTATTTGTGCGACAACAAAATATCTCCATTGCCTTAAAGCTAATTGATTCAATACCCAAATAGTGTTTCTTTTTTAACCCTTTTTTTTAGTTTCTTTTATTTATTTCTGTATTTTTTGTTTTTATTTATTTTTTAATTTGAGTCGATTGACATTCAGAGATTTAATGACTTGCCAGATTATAAATAAAAGCGCCTCAGTTTAGGGCCGTAATAAAACATCTCAGCAAAAATTCCCAACCGGACTTTCTAACTCTAAAGAAAGTTTGCTCACTGATGAAGAAAATGAAAACTTTTCACCTTTAGTTACTTTTTTTCTTGACAGAGCGAATTAACATATATATATTTATAGCGCTTTCTGCACACAGGACTTTTTCCTAAACTTATTTTCAGAGAGGATCATCAGATAAACGTTGTCTGGATACAACACTTATTTTTCAAACTTTATTGACAGAGCGAATCAACAGATAAGTCGTGAGCTGTCTGAAAACAGGACACATTTTTCCTCTCACTGTGTGTACAAAAGGAATCAAGAGATAACCACTGTCCGGAATTCTATGTCTGCCAACAGACCAACATCCGAGAGAAAAATATTGACCCAGGAATAGCCTCTGGTCTTGTTTTGAACTGGCCACGATCTGTTGTCCAAACAGACCAAGATAGACGTGTCACTTGGAATTCATCGCGACTGGCATACACAAGGCTGTGGGTTAGGAGTTCATTACGGATGCTTTCTCTTTTTGTCTTCGAATGTTTTCTCTGACGGGGCAGTGGCGTGGTGGTAAGACGTCGGCCTCCTAATCGGGAGATCGTGAGTTCGAATCCTGGTCGCTGCTGCCTGGTGGGTTAAGAGTGGAGATTTCCCGATCTCCCAGGTCAACTTATGTGAAGACCTGCTAGTGACTTTTAACCCCCTTCATGTGTACACGCAAGCACAAGACCAATTGCGCACGGAAAAGATCCTGTATTCCATGTCAGAGTTCGGTGGGTTATAGAAACATGAAAAAACCCATCATGCCTCCCCCGAAATCGGCGTATGCTGCCCGAATGGCGGGGTAAAAACGGTCATACACGTAAAAATCCACTCGTGCCGCTGAAAACATGAGTGATCGTGGGAGTCTAAGCCCATGAACGAAGAAGAAGAAGAAGAAGAATGTTTTCTCCAACAGTTTCTGAGGCACATGGCTTTCACTATATGATCTACGTATGATCATGTTGATAAATTCATAAAGAAACCGACCTACAGAAAATGTGTTTTTAACTAACCTTATTATTAACCAGAGTATTAACTCACCTTTGTTTTTTCAACATATTTGTTAGATCTTTTCACCTTTCCTTCTGGCCCTTAGTCTCCCATGGCTTTCCCAGCCAGCAAGACATTAGCGGCCGATAATCGGCCGAACTTCCTTCAAAAAGTCGGGCCGGTGACGTCAAAACATACGACGCGGGTGTTGGCCCGACTAACTTTTGCAAAGAGGCAACGAGGCGGCCGATAGGCGGCCGAACACCTGCACTACGGCGGCACGCATCCGGTCCGATGTTAATCGGCCCGATGATTTGTTTGACCTGCGGTCCGACACCTTATGCCGACATCGGGAAGATATCGATTTCAGCGGGAAGACATCGGGACGATGTCGGCATAAGGTGTCGGGCCGCAGGTCCAACAAGCCATCGGGCCGATTAACATCGGACCGGATGCGTGCCGCCATAGTACAGGTGTTCGGCCGCCTGTCGGCCGCCTCGTTGCCTCTTTGCAAAAGTTAGTCGGGCCAACACCCGCGTCGTATCTTTTGACGTCACCTGCCCGACTTTTTGAAGGGTGTTCGGCCGACTATCGGCCGCTAATGTCTTGCTGGCTGGGTGCAGCTACAGATACAGCAGTATGTACCACCACCCCCCCCCCCCCAAGTGTAACAGTGCAAAATTCACTTACAGCTACAGCTACAACAGTATAACCCCCCCCTCCCCCCAGTGTTACAGTGGAAAACAAACCTACAGATACAGCAGTGTGTACAACCCCCCCCCCCCCAGTGTAACAGTGCAAAACAAATCACCAGCTAGAGATACAGCAGTATGTAGAACACCCCGCCCCTACCGCCCTCACTGTAACAGTACAAAACACACCTACAGCTACAGATACAGCCGTATACACCCCCCCCTCAGTATTACAGTATAAAACACACCTACAGCAACAGATTCAGCAGTATATACAACCCCCCAAGTGTAACAGTGCAAAAATTACTTACAGCTACAGCTACAGCAGTATGTACACCTCCCCTTCCCCTTAGTAACAGTGCAAAACACACCTACAGCTACAGCAGTATGTACAACCCCCAACCCCCCCAACCCCCCCCCCCCCCACCACTGTAACAGTACAAAACTCATTTACAGCTACAGATTCAGAATTATGTACATCCCCCTCCCCCCGCTGCCACCACTGTAACAGTACCAAACATACCTACAGCTTCAGATACAGCAGTATGTACAACACTCAACCGCCTTCCCCCGTGTAGAGTGCAAAACACACCTAGACCTACAGATACAGCAGTATGTACAACCCCCCCCCCCCCACCCCCTGTGTGCAAAACACACCTACAGCTACATATACAGCAGTATGTTCAACCCCCCCCCCCCTCCCCGCCTACTGTAACAGTACATAACACACCTACAGCTACATCAGTATGTACAAACCGCCCCCCCCCCCAAGTGTAACAGTACAAAACACGCCTACAGCTACAGATAGATCAGTATGTACACCCCCCCCCCCCCCCAAGTGTTACAATGCAATACCTACAGCTACAGATACATCAGTATGTACACCCCACCCCCCAAGTGTAACAGTGCAAACCACACTTACAGCTACAGATTCAGCAGTATGTACTCCACCCCCACCCCCCCCCACCCCCCCCCCACCCCCCCCCCCGTGTAACAGTGCAAAAATCACTAACAGCTACAGCAGTATACCCCCCCTCCCCGTACAGCTACAGCAGTATAAACAAGAAGGGCAAAGCCCATACGACTCACATGCTTGACCTTGACCTTTACATGACCTTGGCCTTCAGGGTCAAGGTCAAATAACTAAACCTAGCAATGACATCATACACTAAGAACTGCTTTACACATTTTTCCTACCAAAATACCCAAGGTCAAGGTCATCCAAGGTCATGCAACACAAAGCTGTTAATTCAAGACATAGGAAGTACAATGGTGCTTATTAGCGAGCTTTAGATTGACCAACGAAACTTAGTTCGTAGCGATCCCTTTCGTTTCCGGTTATGCAATCGGGAAATCCCTGCGAACTTTTCTTCGCGCCTGCGGTTCTGAGGCGGTAGCACCTTTAGAAGCAGACGAAATGTTTGTCGTGCTCATCCAAACCAATGGCTAAAACATTGGATAGTGTTCGTGTGTTGCACCACACTTTGAATTGTTGGGTGTGACGAAAACTCGTGGTGACGATTTTAAACCATGTTGGGTCACGCATGGTCCAATCTTACATGGTTCAATCTTACATGGTCCAACCTTACATGGTCCAATCTTACATGGTCCAATATTACATGGTCCAATAATATATATATGGACCATGTAAGATTGGACCATGTAAGGTTGGACCATGTAAGGTTGGACCATGTAAGATTGGACCATGTAAGGTTGGACCATGTAAGGTTGGACCATGTCTACAACGTATAACCCCCCCTCCCCCCAGTGTTACAGTGGAAAACAAACCTACAGATACAGCAGTGTGTACACCCCCCCCCCCCCCCCAGTGTAACAGTGCAAAACAAATCACCAGCTAGAGATACAGCAGTATGTAGAACACCCCGCCCCTACCGCCCTCACTGTAACAGTACAAAACACACCTACAGCTACAGATACAGCCGTATACACCCCCTCGCTCAGTATTACAGTATAAAACACACCTACAGCAACAGATTCAGCAGTATATACAACCCCCCAAGTGTAACAGTGCAAAAATTACTTACAGCTACAGCTACAGCAGTATGTACACCTCCCCTTCCCCTTAGTAACAGTGCAAAACACACCTACAGCTACAGCAGTATGTACAACCCCAACCCCCCCCCCCCCCCCCCACCACTGTAACAGTACAAAACTCATTTACAGCTACAGATTCAGAATTATGTACATCCCCCTCCCCCCGCTGCCACCACTGTAACAGTACCAAACATACCTACAGCTTCAGATACAGCAGTATGTACAACACTCAACCGCCTTCCCCCGTGTAGAGTGCAAAACACACCTAGACCTACAGATACAGCAGTATGTACAAACCCCCCCCCCCCACCCCCTGTGTGCAAAACACACCTACAGCTACATATACAGCAGTATGTTCAACCCCCCCCCCTCCCCGCCTACTGTAACAGTACATAACACACCTACAGCTACATCAGTATGTACAAACCGCCCCCCCCCCCCCCAAGTGTAACAGTACAAAACACGCCTACAGCTACAGATAGATCAGTATGTACACCCCCCCCCCCCAAGTGTTACAATGCAATACCTACAGCTACAGATACATCAGTATGTACACCCCACCCCCAAGTGTAACAGTGCAAACCACACTTACAGCTACAGATTCAGCAGTATGTACTCCACCCCCACCCCCCCCCCCCACCCCCCCCCCCCCCCCCCGTGTAACAGTGCAAAAATCACTAACAGCTACAGCAGTATACCCCCCCTCCCCGTACAGCTACAGCAGTATAAACAAGAAGGGCAAAGCCCATACGACTCACATGCTTGACCTTGACCTTTACATGACCTTGGCCTTCAGGGTCAAGGTCAAATAACTAAACCTAGCAATGACATCATACACTAAGAACTGCTTTACACATTTTTCCTACCAAAATACATGTGACCTTGACCCAAGGTCAAGGTCATCCAAGGTCATGCAACACAAAGCTGTTAATTCAAGACATAGGAAGTACAATGGTGCTTATTAGCGAGCTTTAGATTGACCAACGAAACTTAGTTCGTAGCGATCCCTTTCGTTTCCGGTTATGCAATCGGGAAATCCCTGCGAACTTTTCTTCGCGCCTGCGGTTCTGAGGCGGTAGCACCTTTAGAAGCAGACGAAATGTTTGTCGTGCTCATCCAAACCAATGGCTAAAACATTGGATAGTGTTCGTGTGTTGCACCACACTTTGAATTGTTGGGTGTGACGAAAACTCGTGGTGACGATTTTAAACCATGTTGGGTCACGCATGGTCCAATCTTACATGGTTCAATCTTACATGGTCCAACCTTACATGGTCCAATCTTACATGGTCCAATATTACATGGTCCAATAATATATATATGGACCATGTAAGATTGGACCATGTAAGGTTGGACCATGTAAGGTTGGACCATGTAAGATTGGACCATGTAAGGTTGGACCATGTAAGGTTGGACCATGTAAGGTTGGACCATGCAAGATTGGACCATGTAAGATTGGACCATGTATGGTTGGACCATGTAAGGTTGGACCATGTAAGATTGGACCATGCAAGGTTGGACCATGTAAGATTGGACCATGTAAGATTGGACCATGTAAGGTTGGACCATGTATGGTTGGACCATGTAAGATTGGACCATGTAAGGTTGGACCATGTAAGGTTGGACCATGCAAGATTGGACCATGCAAGATTGGACCATGTAAGATTGGACCATGTAAGGTTGGACCATGTAAGGTTGGACCATGTAAGATTGGACCATGTAAGATTGGACCATGCAAGATTGGACCATGCAAGATTGGACCATGCAAGGTTGGACCATGTAAGATTGGACCATGTAAGATTGGACCATGTAAGGTTGGACCATGTATGGTTGGACCATGTAAGATTGGAGCATGTAAGGTGGGACCATGTAAGGTTGGACCATGTAAGGTTGGACCATGCAAGATTGGACCATGCAAGATTGGACCATGCAAGATTGGACCATGTAAGGTTGGACCATGTAAGGTTGGACCATGTAAGATTGGACCATGTAAGATTGGACCATGCGTGACCCAACAAGGTTTAAAATCGTCACCACGACTGGACCATGTAAGATTGGACCATGTAGGTTTGGGCCATGTAAGGTTGGACCATGTAAGATTGGACCATGTAAGATTGGTGTGCATCAGTGCAAAACACACCACCAGCTACAGATAGATCAGTATGTACCCCCCCCCAAGTGTTACAATGCAATACACATGCACACCTACAGCTACAGATACATCAGTATACATACACCCCACCCCCCAAGTGTAACAGTGCAAACCACACTTAAAGCTACAGATTCAGCAGTATCATGAGTATGTACTCCACCCCCCCCCCCCCACTGTACAGGACAAAACACCTACATCTACATCTACAGATACAGCAGTATGTACTCCCCCCCCCCCCCCACTGTATAACAGCAAAACTAACATTAAAGAGAAAAAAAAACCAAAATCACTTACTCGCTGGATCCGTCGGTTGTCCTCGAGTTGACGTTAACAGCTTGAACACACCTGTAGGTTTCCATCCGTCCTTGGCTACACAATTTTAACTTGTCAACTATCACCGCCACCACGTGGCACTGGGACCAGCACTCAGATTGAGATCCCGAGGCGACATTCGTCTCGGATAACATATCATCAATGTGCTGTCCAACATTCGCAAGAATGTCTCTTCTTTCGATATTAACTTGAACTAAGAAAACAAATAAACTTCGCTCACGCGGGAAAGTAGCAGCTAGCCGGCCATCTTCACACTCAATCTTGTTTGTACCTTCTTCTTTCTTCTTTCTTGATGTGGACTGGGTTCATCAGAACGTCTGTAGTCCAGCGGCGGAGTACTGGGTGATTGGTTACTGGTGGTGGGTGACCCAATAACTCCGAGAAGATGGTTAAAAGTATAAAACTATTTACACGAAGAGCTGCAGGGTTACTGTGTCAGCGAGGCAAGTCCGTGGGTACGACCCAGACCAGTT